>NW_024404561.1:0-75000 GCF_905171775.1 Rana temporaria | reverse complement strand
CGCGTGTGAGGCGAACGCGATAACCACTACACTACAGAAACCCATTCTTGCTGCTTTGCTGTGCCTTGCAAACCGAAAGTCTACGCTAAAGTACCATGGGTGAAAAGGGCTGCTGAAAGCGGCTGTGGCAAAAAGCTCTCCCGTGTACACTGTGTTTCTGCCCGGTTTCGAACCGGGGACCTTTCGCGTGTAAAGCGAACGTGATAACCACTACACTACAGAAACCCATTCTCGCGGCATTTCTGTGCCTTGCGGGAAAAAAAAGTCTACCCTAAAGTACCATGGGTGACAAGGGCTGCTGAAAGCCACATGGACTGTTGCAAAAAGCACAAGCGTGTGCACAGTGTTTCTGCCCGGTCTCGAACCGGGGACCTTTCGCGTGTTAGGCGAACGTGATAACCACTACACTACAGAATCCCATTCTTGCTACTGTTCTGTGCCTTGCAAAACAAAAGTCTACGCTAAAGTACCATGGGTGAAAAGAGCTGTTGAAAGCGACATGGACTGTGGCAAAATGCACCAACGTGTGCACAGTGTTTCTGCCCGGTTTCGAACCGGGGACCTTTCGCGTGTGAGGCGAACGAGATAACCACTACACTACAGAAACCCATTCTTGCTGCTTTGCTGTGCCTTGCAAACCGAAAGTCTACGCTAAAGTACCATGGGTGAAAAGGGCTGCTGAAAGCGACTGTGGCAAAAAGCTCTCGCGTGTACACTGTGTTTCTGCCCGGTTTCGAACCGGGGACCTTTCGCGTGTAAAGCGAACGTGATAACCACTACACTACAGAAACCCAATCTTGCAACCCTTCTGTGCCTTGCGGGAAAAAAAAGTTTACCCTAAAGTACCATGGGTGAAAAGAGCTGCTGAAAGCCACATGGACTGTGGCAAAAAGCACAAGCGTGTGCACAGTGTTTCTGCCCGGTCTCGAACCGCGGACCTTTCGCGTGTTAGGTGAACATGATAACCACTACACTACAGAAACCCTCTCTTGCTACTGTTCTGTGCCTTGCCAAACAAAAGTCTACGCTAAAGTACCATGGGTGAAAAGGGCTGCTGAAAGCGGCTGTGGCAAAAAGCTCTCGCGTGTACACTGTGTTTCTGCCCGGTTTCGAACCGGGGACCGTTCGCGTGTAAAGCGAACGTGATAACCACTACAGTACAGAAACCCATTCTTGCGGACCTTCTGTGCCTTGTGGGAAAAAAAATTCTACCCTAAAGTACCATGGGTGAAAAGGGCTGCTGAAAGCCACATGGACTGTGGCAAAAAGCACAAGCGTGTGCACAGTGTTTCTGCCCGGTCTCGAACCAGGGACCTTTCGCGTGTTAGGTGAACGTGATAACCACTACACTACAGAAACCCATTCTTGCAACTGTTCTGTGCCTTGCCAAACAAAAGTCTACGCTAAAGTACCATGGGTGAAAAGGGCTGTTGAAAGCGACATGGACTGTGGCAAAATGCACCAGCGTGTGCACAGTGTTTCTGCCCGTTTTCGAATCGGGGACCTTTCGCGTGTGAGGCGAACGCGATAACCACTACACTACAGAAACCCATTCTTGCTGCTTTGCTGTGCCTTGCAAACCGAAAGTCTACGCTAAAGTACCATGGGTGAAAAGGGCTGCTGAAAGCGGCTGTGGCAAAAAGCTCTCGCGTGTACACTGTGTTTCTGCCCGGTTTCGAACCGGGGACCGTTCGCGTGTAAAGCGAACGTGATAACCACTACACTACAGAAACCCATTCTCGCGGCATTTCTGTGCCTTGCGGGAAAAAAAAGTCTACCCTAAAGTATCATGGGTGACAAGGGCTGCTGAAAGCCACATGGACTGTTGCAAAAAGCACAAGCGTGTGCACAGTGTTTCTGCCCGGTCTCGAACCGGGGACCTTTCGCGTGTTAGGCGAACGTGATAACCATTACACTACAGAATCCCATTCTTGCTACTGTTCTGTGCCTTGCAAAACAATAGTCTACGCTAAAGTACTATGGGTGAAAAGAGCTGTTGAAAGCGACATGGACTGTGGCAAAATGCACCAACGTGTGCACAGTGTTTCTGCCCGGTTTTGAACCGGGGACCTTTCGCGTGTGAGGCGAACGAGATAACCACTAAACTACAGAAACCCATTCTTGCTGCTTTGCTGTGCCTTGCAAACCGAAAGTCTACGCTAAAGTACCATGGGTGAAAAGGGCTGCTGAAAGCGGCTGTGGCAAAAAGCTCTCGCGTGTACACTGTGTTTCTGCCCGGTTTCGAACCGGGGACCTTTCGCGTGTAAAGCGAACGTGATAACCACTACACTACAGAAACCCAATCTTGCAACCCTTCTGTGCCTTGCGGGAAAAAAAAGTTTACCCTAAAGTACCATGGGTGAAAAGGGCTGCTGAAAGCCACATGGACTGTGGCAAAAAGCACAAGCGTGTGCACAGTGTTTCTGCCCGGTCTCGAACCGCGGACCTTTCGCGTGTTAGGTGAACATGATAACCACTACACTACAGAAACCCTCTCTTGCTACTGTTCTGTGCCTTGCCAAACAAAAGTCTACGCTAAAGTACCATGGGTGAAAAGGGCTGCTGAAAGCGGCTGTGGCAAAAAGCTCTCGCGTGTACACTGTGTTTCTGCCCGGTTTCGAACCGGGGACCGTTCGCGTGTAAAGCGAACGTGATAACCACTACAGTACAGAAACCCATTCTTGCGGACCTTCTGTGCCTTGTGGGAAAAAAAAGTCTACCCTAAAGTACCATGGGTGAAAAGGGCTGCTGAAAGCCACATGGACTGTGGCAAAAAGCACAAGCGTGTGCACAGTGTTTCTGCCCGGTCTCAAACCGGGGACCTTTCGCGTGTTAGGCGAACATGATAACCACTACACTACAGAAACCCATTCTTGCTACTGTTCTGTGCCTTGCCAAACAAAAGTCTACGCTAAAGTACCATGGGTGAAAAGGGCTGTTGAAAGCGACATGGACTGTGGCAAATTGCACCAGCGTGTGCACAGTGTTTCTGCCCGTTTTCGAACCGGGAACCTTTCGCGTGTGAGGCGAACGTGATAACCACTACACTACAGAAACCCATTCTTACTGCTTTGCTGTGCCTTGCAAACCGAAAGTCTACGCTAAAGTACCATGGGTGAAAAGGGCTGCTGAAAGCGGCTGTGGCAAAAAGCTCTCGCGTGTACACTGTGTTTCTGCCCGGTTTCTAACCGGGGACCTTTCGCTTGTAAAGCGAACGTGATAACCACTACACTACAGAAACCCATTCTTGCGGCCCTTCTGTGCCTTGCGGGAAAAAAAAGTCTACCCTAAAGTACCATGGGTGAAAAGGGCTGCTGAAAGCCACATGGACTGTGGCAAAAAGCACAAGCGTGTGCACAGTGTTTCTGCCCGGTCTCGAACCAGGGACCTTTCGCGTGTTAGGTGAACGTGATAACCACTACACTACAGAAACCCATTCTTGCTACTGTTCTGTGCCTTGCCAAACAAAAGTCTACGCTAAAGTACCATGGGTGAAAAGGGCTGTTGAAAGCGACATGGACTGTGGCAAAATGCACCAGCGTGTGCACAGTGTTTCTGCCCGTTTTCGAACCAGGGACCTTTCGCGTGTGAGGCGAACGTGATAACCACTACACTACAGAAACCCATTCTTGCTGCTTTGCTGTGCCTTGCAAACCGAAAGTCTACGCTAAAGTACCATGGGTGAAAAGGGCTGCTGAAAGCGGCTGTGGCAAAAAGCTCCCGCGCGTACACTGTGTTTCTGCCCGGTTTCGAACTGGGGACCTTTCGCGTGTAAAGCGAACGTGATAACCACTACACTACAGAAACCCATTCTTGCGGCATTTCTGTGCCTTGCGGGAAAAAAAAGGCTACCCTAAAGTACCATGGGTGAAAAGGGCTGCTGAAAGCCACATGGACTGTGGCAAAAAGCACAAACGTGTGCACAGTGTTTCTGCCCGGTCTCGAACCGGGGACCTTTCGCGTGTTAGGCGAACGTGATAACCACTACACTACAGAAACCCATTCTTGCTGCTTTGCTGTGCCTTGCAAACCGAAAGTCTACGCTAAAGTACCATGGGTGAAAAGGGCTGCTGAAAGCGGCTGTGGCAAAAAGCTCTCGCGTGTACACTGTGTTTCTGCCCGGTTTCGAACCGGGGACCTTTCGCGTGTAAAGCGAACGTGATAACCACTTCACTACAGAAACCCATTCTTGCGGCCCTTCTGTGCCTTGCGGGGAAAAAAAGTCTACCCTAAAGTACCATGGGTGAAAAGGGCTGCTGAAAGCCACATGGACTGTGGCAAAAAGCACAAGCGTGTGCACAGTGTTTCTGCCCGGTCTCGAACCGGGGACCTTTCGCATGTTAGGCGAACGTGATAACTACTACACTACAGAAACCCATTCTTGCGTCTTTTCTGTGCCTTGCGGGAAAAAAAAGTCTACCCTAAAGTACCATGGGTGAAAAGGGCTGCTGAAAGCCACATGGACTTTGGCAAAAAGCACAAGCGTGTGCACAGTGTTTCTGCCCGGTCTCGAACCAGGGACCTTTCGCGTGTTAGGTGAACGTGATAACCACTACACTACAGAAACCCATTCTTGCAACTGTTCTGTGCCTTGCCAAACAAAAGTCTACGCTAAAGTACCATGGGTGAAAAGGGCTGTTGAAAGCGACATGGACTGTGGCAAAATGCACCAGCGTGTGCACAGTGTTTCTGCCCGTTTTCGAATCGGGGACCTTTCGCGTGTGAGGCGAACGCGATAACCACTACACTACAGAAACCCATTCTTGCTGCTTTGCTGTGCCTTGCAAACCGAAAGTCTACGCTAAAGTACCATGGGTGAAAAGGGCTGCTGAAAGCGGCTGTGGCAAAAAGCTCTCGCGTGTACACTGTGTTTCTGCCCGGTTTCGAACCGGGGACCGTTCGCGTGTAAAGCGAACGTGATAACCACTACACTACAGAAACCCATTCTCGCGGCATTTCTGTGCCTTGCGGGAAAAAAAAGTCTACCCTAAAGTATCATGGGTGACAAGGGCTGCTGAAAGCCACATGGACTGTTGCAAAAAGCACAAGCGTGTGCACAGTGTTTCTGCCCGTTCTCGAACCGGGGACCTTTCGCGTGTTAGGCGAACGTGATAACCATTACACTACAGAATCCCATTCTTGCTACTGTTCTGTGCCTTGCAAAACAATAGTCTACGCTAAAGTACCATGGGTGAAAAGAGCTGTTGAAAGCGACATGGACTGTGGCAAAATGCACCAACGTGTGCACAGTGTTTCTGCCCGGTTTCGAACCGGGGACCTTTCGCGTGTGAGGCGAACGTGATAACCACTACACTACAGAAACCCATTCTTGCTGCTTTGCTGTGCCTTGCAAACCGAAAGTCTACGCTAAAGTACCATGGGTGAAAAGGGCTGCTGAAAGCGGCTGTGGCAAAAAGCTCTCGCGTGTACACTGTGTTTCTGCCCGGTTTCGAACCGGGGACCTTTCGCGTGTAAAGCGAACGTGATAACCACTACACTACAGAAACCCAATCTTGCAACCCTTCTGTGCCTTGCGGGAAAAAAAAGTTTACCCTAAAGTACCATGGGTGAAAAGAGCTGCTGAAAGCCACATGGACTGTGGCAAAAAGCACAAGCGTGTGCACAGTGTTTCTGCCCGGTCTCGAACCGCGGACCTTTCGCGTGTTAGGTGAACATGATAACCACTACACTACAGAAACCCTCTCTTGCTACTGTTCTGTGCCTTGCCAAACAAAAGTCTACGCTAAAGTACCATGGGTGAAAAGGGCTGCTGAAAGCGGCTGTGGCAAAAAGCTCTCGCGTGTACACTGTGTTTCTGCCCGGTTTCGAACCGGGGACCGTTTGCGTGTAAAGCGAACGTGATAACCACTACAGTACAGAAACCCATTCTTGCGGACCTTCTGTGCCTTGTGGGAAAAAAAATTCTACCCTAAAGTACCATGGGTGAAAAGGGCTGCTGAAAGCCACATGGACTGTGGCAAAAAGCACAAGCGTGTGCACAGTGTTTCTGCCCGGTCTCGAACCAGGGACCTTTCGCGTGTTAGGTGAACGTGATAACCACTACACTACAGAAACCCATTCTTGCAACTGTTCTGTGCCTTGCCAAACAAAAGTCTACGCTAAAGTACCATGGGTGAAAAGGGCTGTTGAAAGCGACATGGACTGTGGCAAAATGCACCAGCGTGTGCACAGTGTTTCTGCCCGTTTTCAAATAGGGGACCTTTCGCGTGTGAGGCGAACGCGATAACCACTACACTACAGAAACCCATTCTTGCTGCTTTGCTGTGCCTTGCAAACCGAAAGTCTACGCTAAAGTACCATGGGTGAAAAGGGCTGCTGAAAGCGGCTGTGGCAAAAAGCTCTCGCGTGTACACTGTGTTTCTGCCCGGTTTCGAACCGGGGACCGTTCGCGTGTAAAGCGAACGTGATAACCACTACACTACAGAAACCCATTCTCGCGGCATTTCTGTGCCTTGCGGGAAAAAAAAGTCTACCCTAAAGTATCATGGGTGACAAGGGCTGCTGAAAGCCACATGGACTGTTGCAAAAAGCACAAGCGTGTGCACAGTGTTTCTGCCCGGTCTCGAACCGGGGACCTTTCGCGTGTTAGGCGAACGTGATAACCATTACACTACAGAATCCCATTCTTGCTACTGTTCTGTGCCTTGCAAAACAATAGTCTACGCTAAAGTACTATGGGTGAAAAGAGCTGTTGAAAGCGACATGGACTGTGGCAAAATGCACCAACGTGTGCACAGTGTTTCTGCCCGGTTTTGAACCGGGGACCTTTCGCGTGTGAGGCGAACGAGATAACCACTACACTACAGAAACCCATTCTTGCTGCTTTGCTGTGCCTTGCAAACCGAAAGTCTACGCTAAAGTACCATGGGTGAAAAGGGCTGCTGAAAGCGGCTGTGGCAAAAAGCTCTCGCGTGTACACTGTGTTTCTGCCCGGTTTCGAACCGGGGACCTTTCGCGTGTAAAGCGAACGTGATAACCACTACACTACAGAAACCCAATCTTGCAACCCTTCTGTGCCTTGCGGGAAAAAAAAGTCTACCCTAAAGTACCATGGGTGAAAAGGGCTGCTGAAAGCCACATGGACTGTGGCAAAAAGCACAAGCGTGTGCACAGTGTTTCTGCCCGGTCTCGAACCGCGGACCTTTCGCGTGTTAGGTGAACATGATAACCACTACACTACAGAAACCCTCTCTTGCTACTGTTCTGTGCCTTGCCAAACAAAAGTCTACGCTAAAGTACCATGGGTGAAAAGGGCTGCTGAAAGCGGCTGTGGCAAAAAGCTCTCGCGTGTACACTGTGTTTCTGCCCGGTTTCGAACCGGGGACCTTTCGCGTGTAAAGCGAACGTGATAACCACTACAGTACAGAAACCCATTCTTGCGGACCTTCTGTGCCTTGTGGGAAAAAAAAGTCTACCCTAAAGTACCATGGGTGAAAAGGGCTGCTGAAAGCCACATGGACTGTGGCAAAAAGCACAAGCGTGTGCACAGTGTTTCTGCCCGGTCTCAAACCGGGGACCTTTCGCGTGTTAGGCGAACATGATAACCACTACACTACAGAAACCCATTCTTGCTACTGTTCTGTGCCTTGCCAAACAAAAGTCTACGCTAAAGTACCATGGGTGAAAAGGGCTGTTGAAAGCGACATGGACTGTGGCAAATTGCACCAGCGTGTGCACAGTGTTTCTGCCCGTTTTCGAACCGGGAACCTTTCGCGTGTGAGGCGAACGTGATAACCACTACACTACAGAAACCCATTCTTACTGCTTTGCTGTGCCTTGCAAACCGAAAGTCTACGCTAAAGTACCATGGGTGAAAAGGGCTGCTGAAAGCGGCTGTGGCAAAAAGCTCTCGCGTGTACACTGTGTTTCTGCCCGGTTTCTAACCGGGGACCTTTCGCTTGTAAAGCGAACGTGATAACCACTACACTACAGAAACCCATTCTTGCGGCCCTTCTGTGCCTTGCGGGAAAAAAAAGTCTACCCTAAAGTACCATGGGTGAAAAGGGCTGCTGGAAGCCACATGGACTGTGGCAAAAAGCACAAGCGTGTGCACAGTGTTTCTGCCCGGTCTCGAACCAGGGACCTTTCGCGTGTTAGGCGAACGTGATAACCACTACACTACAGAAACCCATTCTTGCTACTGTTCTGTGCCTTGCCAAACAAAAGTCTACGCTAAAGTACCATGGGTGAAAAGGGCTGTTGAAAGCGACATGGACTGTGGCAAAATGCACCAGCGTGTGCACAGTGTTTCTGCCCGGTTTCGAACCAGGGACCTTTCGCGTGTGAGGCGAACGTGATAACCACTACACTACAGAAACCCATTCTTGCTGCTTTGCTGTGCCTTGCAAACCGAAAGTCTACGCTAAAGTACCATGGGTGAAAAGGGCTGCTGAAAGCGGCTGTGGCAAAAAGCTCCCGCGCGTACACTGTGTTTCTGCCCGGTTTCGAACTGGGGACCTTTCGCGTGTAAAGCGAACGTGATAACCACTACACTACAGAAACCCATTCTTGCGGCATTTCTGTGCCTTGCGGGAAAAAAAAGGCTACCCTAAAGTACCATGGGTGAAAAGGGCTGCTGAAAGCCACATGGACTGTGGCAAAAAGCACAAGCGTGTGCACAGTGTTTCTGCCCGGTCTCGAACCGGGGACCTTTCGCGTGTTAGGCGAACGTGATAACCACTACACTACAGAAACCCATTCTTGCTGCTTTGCTGTGCCTAGCAAACCGAAAGTCTACGCTAAAGTACCATGGGTGAAAAGGGCTGCTGAAAGCGACTGTGGCAAAAAGCTCTCGCGTGTACACTGTGTTTCTGCCCGGTTTCGAACCGGGGACCTTTCGCGTGTAAAGCGAACGTGATAACCACTTCACTACAGAAACCCATTCTTGCGGCCCTTCTGTGCCTTGCGGGGAAAAAAAGTCTACCCTAAAGTACCATGGGTGAAAAGGGCTGCTGAAAGCCACATGGACTGTGGCAAAAAGCACAAGCGTGTGCACAGTGTTTCTGCCCGGTCTCGAACCGGGGACCTTTCGCATGTTAGGCGAACGTGATAACTACTACACTACAGAAACCCATTCTTGCGTCTTTTCTGTGCCTTGCGGGAAAAAAAAGTCTACCCTAAAGTACCATGGGTGAAAAGGGCTGCTGAAAGCCACATGGACTGTGGCAAAAAGCATAAGCGTGTGCACAGTGTTTCTGCCCGGTCTCGAACCAGGGACCTTTCGCATGTTAGGCGAACGTGATAACCACTACACTACAGAAACCCATTCTTGCTACTGTTCTGTGCCTTGCCAAACAAAAGTCTATGCTAAAGTACCATGGGTGAAAAGGGCTGTTGAAAGCGACATGGACTGTGGCAAAATGCACCAGCGTGTGCACAGTGTTTCTGCCCGGTTTCGAACCGGGGACCCTTCGTGTGTGAGGCGAACGTGATAACCACTACACTACAGAAACCCATTCTTGCTGCTTTTCTGTGCCTTGCAAACCAAAAGTTTACGCTAAAGTACCATGGGTGAAAATGGCTGCTGAAAGTGACTGTGTCAAAAAACTCTAGCGTGTACACAGTGTTTCTGCCCTGTTTCGAACAGGGGACCTTTATCGTGTAAAGCCGGCAGGGCATCTCTACTTATGTTTGCCCAATCAAGTTGCTGCCTGGAGCTGAGATCCCCTTCGGACGGATTTTTCGCCTATCTGAGCGGGAGTTGGAGGTATTAAAAGAGTATGTGGAAGAGAATCTTAAGAGGGGATTCATCTGACCATCTACCTCCCCAGCTGGGGCAGGAATCTTTTTTGTAGAAAAAAGAGACCACTTGTTACGTCCTTGTGTGGACTACCGAGAGCTGAATAAAGTCACGGTCAAATTCCAATATCCTTTACCCCTAGTGCCCGAGCTCTTTCAGAGACTAAGGACTACTGCTGTGTTCACCAAGCTCAGTCTTCGAGGGGCCTACAATTTGGTCCGTATTTGTGCAGGGGACGAATGGAAAGCAGCCTTCCGTACCAGGTTCGGCCACTATGAATACCTAGTGATGCCCTTCTGCCTGTGTAATGCCCCTGCCACCTTCCAGCACTTCGTAAATGATATCTTCAGAGACTACCTAGATATCTTCGTAATAATTTACTTCTATCCTGATTTTTTCCACATCCTTGGATCAGCATCAAAGTCATTTCAAGATGGTACTCTGCCAACTCCATCAGCATGGGCTTTGCGCCAAACCAGAAAAATGTGAGTTTGAGCAGCAGAGTATCCAGTTCTTGGGCCTAGTAATTTCCACGGAGGGATTCAAGATGGACCCACAAAAAGTCACAGCTGTTCCGGAATGGCCTGCACCCTCAGACAAAAAGGGGGTGCAACGTTTTGTTGGCTTTACAAATTTTTACAGAAGGTTTATTAAAGGATTTTCTTCTATCATATCCCGATCACCCAGCTAACAAAACAAAACATCCGATTCCATTGGAATTTCGAGGCACATGCAGCTATTTCTACTCTAAAGGGATTCTTTACCTCAGCCCCCATCCTGAGCCATCCGGACCCCTCGCTTCCTTACCTACTTGATGTAGACGCTTCAGAAACGGCAGTGGGGTCAGTTATCTCTTAGAGCTAAGGCCTCAAGGATCTTATGCACCCCATAGCTTTCTTCTCCCGTAAGCCTTCTCCTGCCAAGAAGAATTACCACGTCGGTGATTGTAAACTTATGACCATTAAAGCCGCGCTTGAAGAATGGCGATACATGTTGGAGGGAGCGACACATCCCATACTTATCTACACTGATCACAAAATTCTGAAATATCTGCGAAGAGCCAAATGTCTGAAGCCACGCCAAGCGTGATGGGCACTATTATTTTCCAGATTTTCATTCCATATCACCTACCAACCCGGGTCCAAAAACATCTCTCTCGCATGTACGATGACCCCAAACCTCTGTCCCGGATACCATCTTATCTGAAGGCAACTTTCTACTTCTCCAGACAGACCTGATGTCCAGTCTAAAACAAGCCTCAGTGGGGGTATCCTGACCACCAGGAGTAACCCTGATACCCAAGGATGGGATGCTTTGGAAGGACAGTAACATTTTTGTACCAGAGAGGTTCCAGACAAAAGTACTGAGCCTATGCCACGACCATCCTCTGGCTGGTCATTTTGGGGTCCACATAGAGATTGCAGGGAATACGTTAAGTCATGTGCCCTCTGTTCCCAAATCAAGTCTGCCAGGACCAAGTCCTGGGGTCTCCTTAGACCACTACCAATCCCTGACAGACCCTGGAGCATTATTGAAATGGACTTTATAGTTGATCTGCCCCCTTCTGAAGAACATATGGCCATATTTGTAGTGGTCGACCATCTATCCAAGATGGCCCACTTCATATCCCTAAAGAACACACCATCTGCCATGAAGATCGCTCCAGTGTTTATCCGGGCGATCATAACACAGCATGGGGTGCCAACAAACATTGTATCTGACAGGGGGGTCCAGTTTTCCTTTCGCTTCTGGAAAGCACTATGCCAAATTCTGAAAATGTAACTTTCTCTGTCATCTGCTTACCACCCTCAGACTAAGGCCCGGTACACACGAGCAAACATGTACGATGAAAGCGGTCCGTCGGACCGTTTTCACCGTACATGCCTGCCAAAAAACAAAAGAACAAAAGCTGGACAGCCGCACTCCAAAATTTTCTTTAAAAGAGATGTCTTTATTTTCAACTGTGCATACAGTCACTGCAAGCCCACAAAAATCAGTATGGCCAACGTTTCGCACTGGCGTCAGTGCTTAGTCATGGCCATGACTAAGCACTGACGCCAGTGCGAAACGTTGGCCATACTGATTTTTGTGGGCTTGCAGTGACTGTATGCACAGTTGAAAATAAAGACATCTCTTTTAAAGAAAATTTTGGAGTGCGGCTGTCCAGCTTTTGTTCTTTTGTTTTTTGCCATTACCGCATTGCCAGCACCCTGGTGGTTCAACAACCCCTGATCATCACGAGGCTCACCTGGAGCGGTGAGAATTCTGTCTGTGTACATGCCTGCCAGAGGGCTTCTGTACGATGGTTGTACTAACCATCGTACAGAAGTCCGCGCGTAAACACTACGCGGGGCTTGTCCGCGTCGTCGCCACGATGATGACGCGGCGATGACGCGGCGACGTGGGCGGGCCTGCCATTTAAAGGCTTCCACGCATGCGTCAAAGTCATTCGACGCATGCGAGGGACGGCGGGCGCTCGGACATGTACGGTAGGTCTGTACTGACGACCGTACATGTCCGAGTGGGCAGGATTCCAGCGGACGGTTTTAAAACACGTCCAGGAATATTTGCCCGCTGGGAAAAGGCCCGGCGGGCAAATGTTTGCTGGAATTCGGCCCGCTCGCGCCTACACACGACCGAACATGTATGCTGAAACTGGCCCGCGGACCAGTTTCAGCATACATGTTTGGTCGTGTGTACGGGGCCTAATGGGCAAACCTAGAGAACAAATCAGACCCTGGAGCAGTATATCAGTTGCTTTACCTTGTTTGTTCAGGATGATTGGGTAGCATTGTTACCCCTGGCAGAATTTGCTTTCAATAATGCCAGCCATTCAGTCACAGGTCAGTTGCCATTTTTTGCAAACTATGGTTTCCATCCAGTCTTCCTGCCCAAAACAATCCCTGAATCTCCAGTCCCAGCGGTACAGAGCACGGTCGAGTTTCTGGGTTGCAAGAATAAATTGTTGCAAGAAACTATGGCCAAAGCACAGGCAACCAACAAGAGGCTATACGACAGGAAGAGAAGAGGGGAATTACGTTTTCAGCCAGGTGATCAGGTGTGGTTATCTACTACCAACCTCAGAATGGCTTGCCCTTGGAAGAAGCCGGCACCCAGATTTATTGTCCCTTTCCCAGTTAAGGAAATTGAATGAGGTCTCTTATGAACTTACCTTACCCGATTCTCTCTGATTTCACCCAGTGTTCCACGTGTCCCTATTGAAGCCCATAGTAACTGATCCCTTCACGGACAGGGGATCGGGGCCACCTGTACCCGTAATGGTTTATGGGGATGAAGAATATGAGGTGCAGGCTGTCATTGACTGCAGGAGGAGAGGTAACCAACTTCAATATTTAATCAAGTGTGTGTGTTTTTTCCAACTATTTACGCTTCCTTCGTGAAATGGTAGGGGTACAATGTACCCCATTACCAATTCACATAGGGGGGGGCAGGATCTGGGGGTCCCCTTTGTTAAAGGGGTCTTCCAGATTCTGATAAGCCCCCCGCCCGCAGACCCCCACAACCACCGGGCAAGGGTTGTTAGGGATGAGGCCCTTGTCCCCATCAACATGGGGACATCCTCCCCATGTTGAGGGCATGTGGCCTGGTATGGTTCAGGAGAGGGGGGCCACACTCTGCCCCCCCTCTTTTCTGCGGCCGGCCAGGTTAACGTGCTCGGATAAGGGGTCTGGTGTGGATTTTTGGGGGAACTCCACGCCATTTTTTTAAAAATTTGGGGTGGAGTTCCCCTTAAAATCCACACCAGACCTGAAGGGTCTGGAATGGATATTTGGGGGGAACCCCACGTAATTTTTTTTAAATTGACGGCGGGGTTCCCCTTAATATCCATACCAGATATGAAGGGCCTGGTAAAGGAATTTGGGGGGACCCCCACGCTATTTTTTTTTCTATGAATGAATTCTCTCTGAATTGCCAGAGCCGACAATTCATTATTACCGCAAGTCCGGTTTTAACCACTTGCTTACTGGGCACATAAACCCCCTTCGTTCCCAGGCGAAATCTCAGCGTCCGGCACTGCGTCGCTTTAACTGACAATTGCGCGGTCGTGCGACGTGGCTCCCAAACAAAATTGGCGTCCTTTTTCCCCCACAAATAGAGCTTTCTTTTGGTGGTATTTGATCACCTCTGCGGTTTTTATTTTTTGCGCTATAAACAAAAAAAGAGCGACAATTTAAAAAAAATATATATTTTTTTTACTTGTTGCTATAATAAATATCCCAATTTTTTTTTTAAAAAACAATTTTTTTTCTCAGTTAAGGCCGATACGTATTTTTCGACGTATTTTTGTAAAAAAAAAAAAAAAAAATCGCAATAAGCGACTGGTTTGCGCAAAAGTTATAGCGCCTACAAAATGGGGAACAGAATTATGATTTTTTTTATTATTTTTTTTTTACTAGTAATGGCGGCGATCTGCGATTTTTATTGGGACTGGGATATTGCGGCGGACGTATCGGACACTTTTGACACAAATTTGGCGCCATTCACATTTATACAGCGATCAGTGCTATAAAAATGCACGAATTACTGTATAAATGTGACTGGCAGTGAAGGGGTTAACACTAGGGGGTGAGGAAGGGGTTAACTGTGTAGCCTGGGTGTGTTATAACTGTGTGGGGGGAGGGGGGTGACTGGGGGAGGTGACCGATGCTGTGTCTCTATGTACAAGAGACACAGATCGGTCTCCTCTCTCCCTGACAGGACGTGGAGCTCTGTGTTTACACACAGAGCTCCACGTCCCTGCTGTCACCTGCCGTGTCACCGACGATCGCGTGTACCCGGCGGACATCGCGGCCGCCAGGTACACGCATCGGGTCTTCGGCGATGCGCCGGGACAGTTTTTACCCGCCGCGCGCCACCCAGTGGCGCGCGCGGGTAATGCACATAAAAGGCCGTGTTTAAACGGCCACTTGGCACTTGAGAGCCGCGCTGCGGACGTATTTTGTCTATAGCGCGGATCTCAAGTGGTTAAAATACTTTTTTTCCTTTCAGAAATGACACTTTGTGCAGTGACAGTTGTAAGTACGGCAAACATGCGATATTTCACATGCTAACTTTACACCCCCCCTAGGTACGAAATTTAAAAGAATATTTCACTTTTATTGTTTCACTTTTAGCATTATTAAATTCACTGCTCCTGAAAAAAACAGCAGTTTTTAAAACTTTTTTTGCATTGATACATGTCCCCTGGGACAGGACCCAGGTCCCCAAACACTTTTTAGGACAATAACTTGCATATTAGCCTTTAAAATTAGCACTTTAGATTTCAAATGTTCGAGTCCCATAGACTTTAATAGGGTTCTAAAGTTCACACGAACATTTGGTGTGTTCGCAAGTTCTGGTGCGAACCGAACAGGGGGGTGTTCGGCTCATCCTTGGTCGTATCCTCTCTGGAGATCATCGCTGGAGATCGGGAATGGATTACATCGCTGGAGATCGAGAATGGATTACATCGCTTGAATCTTTATTTATTTTATTTTTAATAAAAGACTTGTCCCAAGCCGTCTCCTGTCATTTTTAACATTTTGACACTTTTTTGTGAAATGGTATGGGTACAATGTAACCCTTACCAATTCACATGGGGGCAGGATCTGGGGGTCCCCTTTGTTAAAGAGGGCTTCAAGATTCCAATAAGCCCCCTACCCGCAGACCCCCACAACCTCCGGGCAAGGGTTGTGGGGATTAGGCCCTTGTCCCCATTAACATGGGTACATCCTCCCCATGTTGAGGGCATGTGTCCTGGTATGGTACAGGAGGGGGGGCTCTCTCGTCCCCCCCTCTTTTCTTGCTGTCTGCCAGGTTGTGTGCTTGGATTAGTCGCAGGGTTCCCCTTAATATCCATAACAGACCTGAAGGGCCTGGTAATGGAATTTGGGGCAACCCACACACATTTTTTTTCCAATGACTTTCAATGACTTTTATCTGTATTGCCGGGACACGACAATTCATTATAGCCGCGAGTCACTTTTATTGTTTCACTTTAAGCATTATTAAAATCACTGCTCCGGAAAAAAATGCAGGGCCAGATTCTCGTACAGCAGCGTATCTATAGTCGGGCGTAACGTATCCGATTTACGTTACGCCTTTGCAACTTAGACGGGCAAGTGCAGTTTTCTTAAAGCACTTGCTCCGTAAGTTGCGGCGGTGTAGCGTAAATCGGCCAGTGTAAGCGCGCCTAATTCAAATGTGGAACAGGGGGCGTGTTTTATGTATATAACAGTTGTGACCCGACGTGATTGACGTTTTCATGAACGGCGCATGCGCCGTCCATGGACATATGCCAGTGTGCTTGCTCCAAATACGCCGCAAGGACGTATTGGTTTCGACGTGAACGTAAATTTTGTCCAGCCCCATTCACGGACGACTTACGCAAGCGACGAAAAATTTACAAATTTCGTCTCGGGAACGACGGCCATACCTAACATTGGTACGCCGCATATACGCCTTATATAGCAGGGGTAACTTTACGCCGGGAAAAGCATAACGTAAACGGCTTATCTGTACTGCGTTGGCCGGGCGTACGTTCGTGATTTTGCGTATCTAGCTGATTTACATATTTCGACGCGTAAATCAGCGTACACGCCCCTAGCAGCCAGCGTAAATATGCAGTTAAGATCCGACGGCGTAAGAGACTTACGCCGGTCGGATCTAACACAAATCTATGCATAACTGATTCTAAGAATAAGGCGCATAGATACGACGGCACAACTCAGAGATACGGCGGCGTATCTGGAGATACACCATCGTATCTCCTTTGTGAATCTGGGCCGCAGTATTTAAAACTTATTTTGCATTGATACATTTCCCCTGGGGCAGGACCCAGGTCCCCAAACATTTTATGACAATAACTTGCATATTAAACTTTTCAAATTAGCATTTTGGATTTCTCCCATAGACTTTTAAAGGGTGTTCCGCGGCTTTGCGAATTTGCCGCAAACATCCCAAATTGTTCGCTGTTCAGCGAATGGACGAACAGCCAATGTTCGAGTTGAACTCATGTTCGACCTGAACATAATGCTCATCCCTAGTGCTAACCACTACACTACAGAAACCCACCACGGCTGCCCTTTTTGGGTCAGGGAGTCTGAGGTTGGGGTCACCTTATTAGCTATTATTTGTTTCTGGTTATTTGATAACCTGAGTTCCCTTTACCGTCCTTGGGTAATGAAGAAAACAAGGAAGAAAGGCCATCTCAGATGCCTAACTTGATACAAATAACATTAACATTCTCAAAACAGCCATTACTGGCAAGATACAGTGAGTCATGGATATCACCTCTAGGTTTTCCACATACTTTTCTCACCAGGTCAGCTGAAAACATACGCCAATGGTCTGCAGGTTTCCAGCTCAGCTGACGAAGCAGGAAAACCAAAGTCTGCATTCCCATTGCCTTTGGGTCCAGAAAACAAGTTGGTCTAAGCGCTAAACATTTTCAGTGATGGTCAGCGGGTTTTGCTGGTCAGCTCACATAGGGGCTGATTTACCAAGCCTTTACTCCATGACTCATGGAGTAAAAGCAGGAGTAGCAGCCGTTTTGCCATTTACTAAAGAAATACGCTGCTAGTGCAGTGTATTTCCCTAGTTACTAATGTGCTCCGTGCGCCCAGGAGAGGGTGCATTGTGCACCAGTACAGACCTGGCGCACGGCACATTAAACTGTAAATTGCGGGGGTTTGGGCGGGAGTTTATTAGGGGGGGAGGTGGGGGGATGCAGGGGAAGTGAAGTGACATGTGTTTTGAAGTGTTTGGCGGGCCGAATTGAAAGGGAAAGTGTTTTTTAAAAACAGATCCCCGTACGCTTGCACAGTGCGCCTGAACCTCGGGAGGTTCATTTGCATACTGGGCATGCGCAGAGAGAAAAGTCAGGGATTCCCGTGCGCCTTGTCAGTACGCCGTGAAAATCTTGGTAAATACCAAGCGGCGTACCCGTGAATGCGCTGCGTGACGCGGCGCACGGGAATCTCCGAGCTGTTTTCAGCCCTGAAGGGGAACTCCGCGCCAAATTTCAAACTTGAAATCGGCGCGGGTCCCCCTCCAGGGCTACATTAGGCTCTTAGGCTTGGTTCGGAACGTGAGGGGTTAAACCCGCGCCGATTCGGCGCGGGGGTCCCCCCCAGATCCAAACCAAGCCCTCATCCCAAGCATGCAGTCTGGCCCGGACAGGAATGGGGGCGGGGACGAGCGAGCGCCCCCCCCCCCTCCTGAGCCGTACCAGACCGCATGCCCTCAACATGGGGGAGTGTGTGCTGTGGGGGAGGGGGGCACTGCCCCCCCACCCCACAGCACTCTTGCCCCCATGTCGATAGGGACAAGAGCCTCTTCCCGACAACCCTTGCCATTGGTTGTCGGGGTATGCGGGCGGGGCTAATCGGAATCTGCGAGCTCCCTTTAATAAGGGGGCCCCCAGATGCCGGACCCCCACCCTATGTGAATGAGTATGGGGTACATCGTACCTCTACCCATTCACATGGGGGAAATGTAAAGTAAAATAAAACACCACACACAATAAAATATTTTATTAATCTGCTCCGGAGCCCCCCCTTTCTTCTTTAGCTCTCTTAGAAGGGGGGGTTTCTTCTCTCCCGATCTTCTGCCGGGACCCTGGGCTTCGGTGATTTCTGCCGGGGGAGGGCGCCATCCCTCGGTCCTCTCCGGAGCCTTCCGCCGGATGCCCCCACCCCATTTAAGCTCTTTTTCATTAGGGAGGGGCATCCGGACTTCGGGGTCTTCTGCCGGGGGATGGCGCCTATCCCCCGGTCTTTCCGGTGCCTTCCGCCAGGGTTCCGGTCTTCCTGGTCTTCTGCCGGGGGTGCGCCAACTCCCCGGTCTTTTCTCTGCTCCCTCTTCTGCCTGGCTCCCCCGCGGAGCCAGGGCTTTCTTCCATCTTCTTTCTTCTCTCTTCCTTCTTCTGCCTGTCTCCTCCGGGAGCACAGGGCTTGTCTGCGCTGTCCTCTCCCTTCTCTTCCATTGGATGTTGACACAACGAGGTTCCGCGCTGACATGCCGTGTCAGCGGCGGGCATGGACTTATATAGGGCAATGCCACCATGTGACCTCAACCCATGTGACATCACATTCCCTGGGCATGATGGGAATGTGATGTCACATGGGTTGAGGTCACATGGTGGCATTGCCCTATATAAGTCCATGCCCACTGCTCAGACGGCATTCCAGCGCCGGACCTCGTCGTGTCAACATCGAATGGAAGAGAAGGGAGAAGACAGCGGAGACAAGCCCTGTGCTCCGCGGAGGAGACAGGCAGAAGCGGAAGGCATCGCAGAAGCCCGGAGAGTGGCGCCCTCCGGCGGAAGACACCGTACAAGCCCGGGACCCTCCCCCAAAGGCAGGAGCCTCCCTGGTGAAGGGGGTCCCGGTGAATTACGTCGCTGAAGACGGGGGTGGGGTGCCAGTGCACCCCCCCTGCAGAAACCGTCGTGGAAGCCCGGGACCCTCCCCCAAAGGCAGGAGCCTCCCTGGTGAAGGGGGTCCCGGTGAATTACGTCGCTGAAGACGGGGGTGGGGTGCCAGTGCACCCCCCCCGCAGAAACCGTCGTGGAAGCCCGGGACCCTCCCCCAAAGGCAGGAGCCTCCCTGGTGAAGGGGGTCCCGGTGAATTACGTCGCTGAAGACGGGGGTGGGGTGCCAGTGCACCCCCCCCGCAGAAACCGTCGTGGAAGCCCGGGACCCTCCCCCAAAGGCAGGAGCCTCCCTGGTGAAGGGGGTCCCGGTGAATTACGTCGCTGAAGACGGGGGTGGGGTGCCAGTGCACCCCCCCCCCGCAGAAACCGTCGTGGAAGCCCGGGACCCTCCCCCAAAGGCAGGAGCCTCCCTGGTGAAGGGGGTCCCGGTGAATTACGTCGCTGAAGACCAAAGGCAGGAGCCTCACTGGTGAAGGGGGTTCCGGCAGAAGATGGCGAAGCCCGGGGCCTAATGGGGTGGTGGTGGGGGGCCCCGGCAGAAGACCCCCGGCTGACTAATAAATTAATTTATTCATGTGTGGTGTATTATTTTTTTCCATTTTTTTCCCCAGGTGAATGGGTAGGGGTACAATGTACCCCCATACTCATTCACATAGGGTGGGGGGCCGGAATCTGGGGACCCCTTTATTAAAGGGGTCTCTCAGATTCTGATAAGCCCTCCGCCCGCATACCCCGACAACCAACGGCCAGGGTTGTCGGGGAAGAGGCTCTTGTCCCTATCGACATGGGGACAAGAGTGCTTTGGGTTGGGGGGGCAGTGCCCCCCTCCCCCACAGCACACACTCCCCCATGTTGAGGGCATGTGGTCTGGTATGGCTCAGGAGGGAGGGGGGCGCTCGCTCGTCCCCACCCCCATTCCTGTCTGACCAGACTGCGTGCCTGGGATAATGGCTTGGTTTGGATCTTGGGGGGGACCCCACGCTATTTTTTTTGCGCGGGTTTAACCCCTTATGTTCCAGACCAAGCCTAAGAGCCTGGTATGCACCTGGAGGGAACCCACCTTATTTTTTTTTCGGGGGTCTGGAGTTCCCCTTCATGAACAGCGATCTGTCATTTACACATGTCAGTCCCCCCCCCCCTACAGTTAGAACACACCCAGGGAACATATTTAACCCCTCCCTCGCACCTAGTGTTAACCCCTTCCCTGCCAGTGGCATTTTTTGAGTAAGCAATGCATTTTTTACAGCACTGATCGCTAGAAAAATGCCAATGGTTCCAAAAAAGTGTTCGATGTGTCCGCCATAATGTCGCAGTACCGATAAAAATCGCTGATCGCCCCAATAACTAGTTAAAACAACAAAAAAAAAAATTTGTAGACGCTATAACTTTTGCAAAAACCAAACACTAAACGCTATTTGCGATTTTTTGGAACCAAAAAGATGTAGAATACGTATCGGCCTAAACTGAGGGGTTTTTTAGTTTTTTCAATATATATTTTTGGGGATATTTATTATAGCAAAAAGTAAAAATAATTTTTACATATGTGGGCGGGACTTACGCAAGTCCCGCCCACATATATAAACATCGTTCAAACCACACATGTGAGGTATTGACGCGTGCGTTAGAGCGAGAGCAATACTTTTACCACTAGACCTTCTTTGTAACTATAAACTGGTAACCTGGAAAAAAAAGAAAAAGGTCGCCTATGGGGATATTCACGGAATTCATTTTGGCCCCATTGCAGGAGTGTTTCCAATAGTAAAGCGTGACATGTAAGGTATCTATTTACTCAGTGTAACATCATCTTTCACATTATCCCCAAAAATTGGGCTCACTTTTGTGTTTTGTTAATTTTTAACCACTTGAGCCCGGACCATATTTCTGGTCAATGACCGGGCAAGTTTTTGTGATTCGGCACGGCGTCGCTTTAACTGACAATTGCGCAGTCGTGCGACGTGGCTCCCAAACAAAATTGGCAACCTTTTTTTTCACACAAATAGATTATTAAATGTGCGTGTTTACTTCTGTCTTTAACACCTCCCCTTCAGGCTGGAAAGCATCAGATCAGGGGAAACAAAAAAAAAAAAGCTCTCATTCCATTGCAGCTTGGTTCCTACATGTGTGATGAACTGAGCATGCTCAAACACTTAGAAAAAAATTATCCTTTCTTTTTAAAAGGTGAAAAACACTCATTGGATGCTCATAGAGCGTGGTTTGGATTAATTGCAGGTGTGCCCAATTACAAGCTCACCCAAACTAGAGACTGCAATTTGTTCATGTGATTTCAATTGCTTCATTACTAGCACTGTTATAAAAAGCTTGGATCGATCAGTCCTCAGCTGCCCTCAGAAGGGGCAGGCTGGCAGAAATGCTGTTGCTAAACACAAATGTGGTTTGTTGCATGGGTTTTGTTTTATTTTGCCAATGGTTTTGGTTTATTTTTAAATGATGTTCACTTTGATGTATTTGTCTATGTGGCCTTATTTTATGAAAAATGTGTAAAGCTATGGTTAATTAGAATTTTGAAATGTATTTTTGTTTGTGTTTGTTTGTTTGTCTTTTTTTGCTTTCCTTGTTTTGTTGACCAATAAAAATTACTTTAAAATTGTTAAGTTTGTCTTTTGTTACTTTTTCATGCTACATATGTTGACAGCTGCAGCTGAACTAGGTTTGGGCCTAACAAATTATGTGTGATTTTTGTCTAAGCTTCTTTCCTGGTGTGTAATCATGAAATGTTTGCCATGTTTATTCTCCCTGACTTTAAAGACAAAAACTGGTAAGTATTTTATTTATTCTGCAGTGGTCCTCAGCCCTCAAGTACCCCCGACAGGACATGTTTTGGGGATTTCTCTTATCAAGAATTGCTGTCCAGACTATTTTAAAGCACATGTGCAAGATGAAGGAAAACCTGCAAACATGGCCTGTGGGGGGGGTTTGCTATTGGTGGACAGGCTTGACGTGCTGATTTACAGCACTGTGCTTAAATCTAGCGCAAGGCAATCCTATTCAAATTGTGGGTGTTTGAGGGAAGCCAAGTGAGTGTTAGAACCCCTGCTTTGTGTTTTTTTATTTTTGGGTTGAGCTTTGTGTCCCTTTTCTTAAAATTGGCTTCACTTCCTGTCACACAGCTGAACAGGAAGTGAGGTTAAAACCCTACCAGTGTCATTTCTTGGGGACACCGGTCAATCTAACTAGTGTCCCCATTAAGCAAATTGCACTCCAGCACTGCTGTGTACACCCCAAATCATGGGTCTTCAAACTACGGCCCTCCAGTTGTTCAGGAACTACAATTCCCATCATGCCTAGTCATGTCTGTGAATGTCAGTGCATTACAAGGCCTCATGGGATGTGTAGTTCTACAACAGCTGGAGGGCCGTAGTTTGAGGATCCCTGCCCCAAATGATTATTTAGTTTGGGGTTTAGTAAAGGCAAAGCCACTCTGCAGTACAAGCATAGTTGCTGAAAATCAGAGAGGAAGCACTGATGGTTTTAACATCCAATCCTGTAGAAGCAAAGTTGTTTTGTTTTCTTCCTTGCTTTGCACTTGTAGGAGTGGATTTGCCTTTAGTAAATGGACCCCAAAGTCCAAGATCCCTAATAATTTGGGGTGTACACAGCAAAATGCTAGAGTGCAATTTACATAATGGGAAACTATTTAGATTGATCTCTGTGTCCACAAGAAAATATATTAGTAAGGTTTTACCCTCACTTCCTGTTTGGCTATGTGACAGGAAGTGAATGAATTAGAAAGGGTGAAGACACCTCACAAATGTTGTCACTATCAGGGGTGCAGACATCCCCAAAAAAATGAGCAGATAATACTTATTTGCAAATTAATAATTTTTTAGTTAACATTGGGTGGGGTGCTCTAACACACACATTCCTACATATTAGCAACGCTCTATCCTGGCCTATTGGCATGGTTATATTTTCTTAGGGCTCTCAATAAAACTCTATGAAATTTGTGCTTAAACTAGAACCAGGGGCGGACTGACAACTCATGGGGCCCCTGGGCAATAGAAGATTATGGGGCCCCTCTGGCTTACAGATGACCACCACGCCAGGAGGTAGTGCAGAGGCGGGCAGCTAAAATCTTGGGATATTCACATTAAAAGCATGTCATTTTCGGACATATCAGGGACAGATCTAAAAAAACCACAGATTTTTACATACTGTCCCTGGTTTTACTGAGCCTGGCAACCCGTATGGGGCCCCCTAGTGGCATGGGGCCCTCGGGCAGTGCCCGAGTGACTCAATGGTCAGTCCGCCCCTGACAAGAACTATAATCAACAAGTTTTATTTTCTTTCATTTTGGATAGAGTGAGGGAGGGTTATAGGCCCTGTCAGTTTATTTTGTATTATCTGTGTCCAATTGGGGAGATTTGCCTTCACTTCCTGCCCCATAGCCAAACAGGAAGTGAGAGAAAAACTATGCAAATTAACCACTTCCCGCCCAGCCTATGGCCGATTTACGTCCGGGAAGTGGTTACACAATCCTGACAGGACGTCCTGCAGGATTTCATGCCGCACGCGCCTGTGGGGGCACGCAGCGCGGAGATCGGTGATGCGGGGTGTCAGTCTGACACCCTGCATCTCCGATCTCGGTAAAGAGTCTCTCACGGAGACGGAGACTCTTTACCACGTGATCAGCCGTGTCCAATCACGGCTGATCACGATGTAAACAGGAAGAGCCATCGATGGCTCTTCCTCACTCGCGTCTTACAGACGCGAGTATAGGAGAGCCGATCGGCGGCTCTCCTGACAGGGGGCGTTCGCGCTGATTGTTTATCAGCGCAGCCCCCCCTCGGATCACCACACTGGACCACCAGGGATGCCCACCCTGGACCACCAGGGTGTGCAAAAACAAAAAAAATATAGAACAAAAAAACAAAAAGCATTAAAAAATAAGAAAAAAGATGCCAATCAGTGCCCACAAATGGGCACTGACTGGGAAAAGCAGTGCCACCCCACAGTGCCCATCCATGCACAGTGCCCACCTATCAGTGCCCACCTGTGCCACCCATAAGTATCCATCAGTGCCACCCATAAGTGCCGCCCATAAGTATCCATCAGTGCCACCCATAAGTGCCGCCCATCTGTGCCGCCCATGAGTGCCCATCAGTGCCGCCTATGAGTGCCCATCAGTGCCGCATAGCAGCGCCGCCAATCAATGCCACCTCATCTGTGCCGTCAGTACTACCTCATCGATGTCCATCAGTGCCATCTCATCGGTGCCCATCAGTGCCGCCATATCAGTGCCCGTAATTGAAAGAGAAAAACTTATTTACAAAAAAATTAACCTAAAAAAAGAAAAAGTTTTTTTTGTTTCAAAATTTGCAGTCTTTTTTTAGTTGTTGCGCAAAAAAAAAAACGCAGAGGTGATCAAATAACAACAAAAGAAAGCTCTATTTGTGGGGAAAAAAGGACGCCAATTTTGTTTGGGTACAGTGTTGTATGACCGCGCAATTGCCATTCAAAGTGCGACAGTGTTGAAAGCTGAAAATTGGCTTGGGCGGGAAGGTGCGTAAGTGCCTGGTATGGAAGTGGTTAAGGGAATCCAGTGCCCCCCCAGAACTAGTGTGTGGGTCCCCTGAAAATTACTGGGCGGGGTTATACAAAAACAGGGTGTGACCTTGACAGGAAGGGGTGGGTCATTTTTCTATTAGGAGGTGCAGATATGTAGTCAGGCCTAGGGCAGAACCAAACCTTAATATACTACTGCATATTAGGGCTTATTTAGACCGGAACCGATTTACAGCGTGTTTTTATATTGTGGGAGGAAACCCACGCAGGCACAGGGAGAACATGCAAACTCCATGCAGATGCTGTCACGGGCGGGATTCGAACCAACGACTCTTTTGCTGCTAGGTCAAAGTGCTATACACTACACCACTGTGGTGAACGAACATGATTGCAGCTGAAAGCATGAGATCTTTTTTTTTTTTTTTCAATACCATGCTTTCCAGCCTTATTGACCCCGCCTCTCTCCATAAAGAGGACCTGTCACACACTAGTCATATTACAAGGGATGTTTACATTCCTTGTAATAGGAAGAAAACTGATCATTTTTTTTTTATTTTTTTATTTCAGTGTAAAACATTATAAAACTAAATAAAAATAAATAAGAAAACCCCAAAAAAAAAATTTAAAGCGCCCCGTCGCGACGAGCTCGCGCACAGAAGCAAACGCATACGCGAGTAGCGCCCGCATATGAAAACAATATTCAAACCACACAAGTGAGGTATCGCCGCGATCGTTAGAGTGAGAGCAATAATTCTAGCCCTAGACCTACTCTGCAACTCAAAAAATGCAACCTGTAGAATTTTTTAAACGTCGCCTATCGAGTTTTTTAAAGGGTAAAAGTTTGACGCCATGCCACGAGCGGGCGCAATTTTTAAGCGTGACATGTTGGGTATCATTTTACTCGGCGTAACATTATCTTTCAGAATATAGAAAAAAATTGGGCAAAATGTATTGTTGTCTTATTTTTTAATTCAAAAAAGTGATTTTTATCCAAAAAAAGTGCGCTTGTAAGACCGCTGCGCAAATACGGTGTGACAAAAAGTATTGCAATGACTGCCATTTTATTCCCTAGGATGTCTGTTAAAAAAAAATATATAATGTTTGGGGGTTCTGATTAATTTTCTAGCCAAAAAATTGTGATTTTCACATGAAGGAGAGAAGTGCCAGAATTAACCCGGTGGGCAAGTGGTTAAAGTACTCATGGCTATAAAGAATAGAGTCATTGCTCATTAAAAAAAAAAAAAAAAAAAGGGGGTCCCTCCAAATTAAATTACCAGGCCCTTCAGGTCTGGAATGGATATTAAGGGGAACCCCGCCGTAAAAACCCAAAAACAAAAAGACGTGCGGTTCCCGGCAAATATCCATTCCAGACCCTTCAGGTCTGGTGTGGATTTTAAGGGGAACTCCACCCCAAATTGAAAAAAAAATGGCGTGGAGTCCCCCTAAAAATCCACACCAGACCCTTATCCGAGCACGTTGACCTGGCCGGCCGCAGAAAAGAGGGGGGGACAGAGTGCGGCCCCCCCCCCTCTCCTGAACCGCACCAGGCCACATGCCCTCAACATGGGGAGGATGTCCCCATGTTGATGGGGACAAGGGTCTCATCCCCACAACCCTTGCCCGGTGGTTGTGGGGGTATGCGGGCGGGAGGTTTATCAGAATCTGGAAGACCCCTTTAACAAAGGGGACCCCCAGATCCTGACCCCCCCCCTGTGTGAAATGGTAATGGGGTACATTGTACCTCTACCATTTCACCCCAAAAAAATGTCAAAGTGTTAAAAATGACAGTAGCCGGTTTTTGACAAATCTTTTAATAAAATCTTCTTTTCTTCTTTCCTTCGAGTTTCTTCCGCTGCTTCTTTCTTCTCGTCAACATCTTGCCCGACGTGTTCTTCTATCTTCTCCGTCCGTCCTTCCGCCTTCTGGTCCCGCATCTTGCCCGTTGTCTTCTCCGTCCGCCTCCTCGTCCGCATCTTGGGTCTTCTGCGGTCTTCTTCTCGGTCCGCCGCCTTCTCGTCCCCTGCGTTTGAATTTGATTTGGCCGCCGTTTTCCCGCTCCTGGGACCCGCCCCCCTCTGACGCCACAAGTAAACTCCTTAGAAGGTCATGTGCGTCAGAGGGGGGCGGGGTCGCAGAGCGTCACACAGCGGGGGAATTCAATTTCAATCGCGCCGCCCGGAGAAGAAGTTCCCGCCGTGTCACACTCATGTGACCCCGCCCCCCTCTGACGCACATGACCTTCTAAGGAGTTTACTTGTGGCGTCAGAGGGGGGCGGGTCCCAGGAGCGGGAAAACGGCGGCCAAATCAAATTCAAACGCAGGGGACGAGAAGGCGGCGGACCGAGAAGAAGACCGCAGAAGACCCAAGATGCGGACGAGGAGGCGGACGGAGAAGACAACGGGCAAGATGCGGGACCAGAAGGCGGAAGGACGGACGGAGAAGATAGAAGAACACGTCGGGCAAGATGTTGACGAGAAGAAAGAAGCAGCGGAAGAAACTCGAAGGAAAGAAGAAAAGAAGATTTTATTAAAAGATTTGTCAAAAACCGGCTACTGTCATTTTTAACACTTTGACATTTTTTTGGGGTGAAATGGTAGAGGTACAATGTACCCCATTACCATTTCACACAGGGGGGGGGTCAGGATCTGGGGGTCCCCTTTGTTAAAGGGGTCTTCCAGATTCTGATAAACCTCCCGCCCGCATACCCCCACAACCACCGGGCAAGGGTTGTGGGGATGAGACCCTTGTCCCCATCAACATGGGGACATCCTCCCCATGTTGAGGGCATGTGGCCTGGTGCGGTTCAGGAGAGGGGGGGGGCCGCACTCTGTCCCCCCCTCTTTTCTGCGGCCGGCCAGGTCAACGTGCTCGGATAAGGGTCTGGTGTGGATTTTTAGGGGGACTCCACGCCATTTTTTTTTTCAATTTGGGGTGGAGTTCCCCTTAAAATCCACACCAGACCTGAAGGGTCTGGAATGGATATTTGCCGGGAACCGCACGTCTTTTTTTTTTTGGTTTTTACGGCGGGGTTCCCCTTAATATCCATTCCAGACCTGAAGGGCCTGGTAATTTAATTTGGGGGAACCCCTACACATTTTTTTGTTTGTTTTATGAATGAATCCCTTTAGAATTGTCAGAGCCGACAATTCATTATAGCCGCGTGTGAATTTTTAAATGACTTTTTTCCTTCTGAATGTCACTTTGTGCAGGGGGAGTTCTAAGTGCGGGAAAAATGCGCTATTTCACATGCTGACATTACACCCCCCCTAGGTACGAAATTTAAAGGAATATTTCACTTTTATTGTTTCACTTTAAGAATTATTAATTTCACTGCTCCCGAAAAAACGGCCGTTTTAAAAAATAAAAAAAGCATTGATACATGTTCCCTGGGGCAGGACTGAGGTCCCCAAACACTTTTTAGGACAAAACTTGCAGATTAGCCTTTAAAATGAACACTTTTGATTTCTCCCATAGACTTCTATAGGGAGTTCGGCGCGGCTTTACATATTAGTTTCAATGCGCCGGCTGCTACGCTGGTTCATGCGCCGAATTAAGCCTCCACCCGGAGTACTAATTAATGCATGAACCAGCGCAGCGCACATAGCTTAGTAAATCAGGCCCATAGAGTCTGCACTATAGGCATTGCAGCAAAACTTTGCCTGTGTAGGACCAGCAAACCAGCTCACCTAAAATCTTCAGGCAAGGGATTTCAGGTTCTCCTGGTCGACTCACAAACAATGAAGAAAAAGAGCTCACATTGAAGGTGTTGTACCTAAACTATGCTTTGTATTGGCAGATTGATAACCACTACACTACAGAAACCCATTCTTGCTGCTTCTCTGTGCATTGCAAACTGAAGGTCTACACTAAAGTACGATGGGTGAAAAGGGCTGCTGAAAGCGACATTGACTGTGGCAAAAAGCACTAAATTGGGCACATTGTTTCTGGCGGTTGCAAACCGGGGACCTTTCGTGTGTTAGACGAACGTGATAACCACTACACTACAGAAACCCACTACAGCTGCCCCTTTTGGGTCAGATAGTTAGAGGTTGGTGTCACCTTATTAGCTATAATTTGTTTCTCTCCTCTCCTCACGCGTAAATTGTCAGTGAGAACAGGAGAGCGGATTGCTGCAGCCAGCTGGTGATCAGTGAGTATGGGCTGAGACGTGAATAAAAACCACCAAAAGAAAGCAATATTTGTAGGAACAAAATGATAAAAATTGAATTTGGGTACAGTGTTGCATGACTGTGCAATTGTCATTGAAAGTGTGAGAGCGATGAAATCTGAAAAATGTCCTGGGAAGAAAGGGGGCAAAAGTGCCCAGTATTGAAGTGGTTAGTTACCTAGGGTCAACCCAGCCGGAAAAAAAATTGTTCAAGTGGAAGATGGAGATGTTGTTAGACTGTCGGGACCTTTGAGGGAGCTCCCCAGTCTGGGGGTGACCTTGGGCCTGGGGCCCAGGTGTGGACAGGACCCTTCTCAGGACACACAAATGTGTCCTGGACAGGTGTCAAGAGAGGACAGCGGGAGAGCACTGCCCGGCAAAGTCTCCAGGAGATGAACAACAGGTCGCTGCCAAGAGGGCTGGTGAGTGACACACAGTCGGGAGAGGACTATGGAGGCATGCCTGAGAGGACTGGGAGATTGCAGTGTGAAATGGGTGAAGAGCCAGAAGAGTGGACTGGGTGAACGTGGGCAGTGGAAAGAGGCAGCTGCAGCCATGAGGGCTGGCAGGGCCTGAAGATGTGGTACTGGGGCTCAGTGGCCACATGGAAAGCTAGCACTAAGGACTACCATATTTTTGCTTCACTAAAGCTGCCCATTTTTCCTGCCTGCAAAGGGCATTCATATAGGCTTGGCAGAGTCTGTGTCCGGCCTACAAACAATGCTAGCTTGTCTGGGAAGTGCAAGCAAGTGATGTGCTGAATGTGTTGAGGAGAGATAGTCTGCAAGCAAGTGATGTACTGGAGTTGAAGACTGGAGTTGTATATACCCGAGAAGTATAGTCATCCCATTTATATTGTTCTGCAAATCAGTTTGGGCATCTCATGAATATCCCACCCCCATCCAAGTTTATTCCCCTCGATAAAAAATAAAAACAAAGTTCAACCACTGCTTCTATGTTTAAGAGAGAATGAGAACTGTGTGCGTGGCCCAGCAGGGTAACAGACAGACTACAACACTCAGCGGCCCTCAAGAGTGTACCGCTACTTACCTAATAATTATTACTGAAATGTTTTAAATGTTTGTTTCCCCAACACTTCATATGCCTGGTATGTGCTTGTATGAGAAAGTATCCTGTTCTCTTTTTATTACTTCCTTTGTGTGAAACCCCTGGTTTTCCTGCTAGTCCCTCTGCTTTCCTAATAAAAACTGACCACACTAAGCATGATAGCACATTGTGGTCAGCTCTCTAGCTATGCTGGGAACTCAGTGTACTCTGCTCCAATGATCAGACTTGTTCTGACACACCTCCACTGCACAGCCCTTCACTAGCAAGCTCAGTGTGCTGCTGCTTCTCCTTTCCCTAGCTCTTATGCAACTGAGAACAGCAGGAATGTGATCATTTATAAAAAAGGGAAAAAAATATGTATCATTTTTTTATATCTATACAAAAATGTTTTGCCTTTCATTTCTGTTTGAAACTGAATGGGGTGTTTTAAAAGGCGATCTTTTAGGCCTTGTACACACGACCGAACATGTCCGCTGAAACTGGTCCGCGGACCAGTTTCCGTGGACATGTCCGACCGTGTGTAGGGCCTAGCGGACATTTTTCCGGCCAAACGGACAGGTTTCCAGCGGACAAAAGTTTCTTAGCATGCTAAGAAACTTGTCCGCTGGAAAGCTGTCCGTCGGACATGTCCGATGGTTAGTATGACTCATCGGACATGTCCGCTGGTTATGACGTATAACCAGCAGCCCGAAATCCCGCGCATGCGTGTAATTGATTCGACGCATGCGTGGAAGCATTGAACTTCCGTGTGAGAGAACGTCGGTGTCATATACGTCACCGCGTTCTCTGTCCGCAGGGATTTTGGTCTGATGGTGTGTACACACATCAGACCAAAACCTCCCAGCAAACATGTCCGATGAAAACGGTCCGCGGACCGTTTTCATCGGACATGTCTGCTCGTCTGTACAAGGCCTTATAGTCATTTTAACTTTTGGTAAGGTATAAAGATTTGAAGTGTTTTTATTCAAATAATATAAGGATGGTTATGCTTCCAGGTGAACTGCCTTATAAGACATGAAAGCAAAATTTGTCCCATACTTAGTTACTATATAAAACAAATAGACTTTTTTGCTTATGTGAAATTCATAACCTTCAAATGACCCAATGCTAGATGGAAAGTTTGTGTCCATTTCAGTGTTTATTACATGTTTAGTTTGTCCATTCTTGTTTAATTAAAAACAGAAGAATGTTCATGAGGACAGTAATTAGTTTTTTTAAGCTTTTGGAGTAGTGTCTTTTAGAAAAAAGCATGAAATGCTCCTTTATTGTGATCTTGTGTTTCCAATATCATTGCTTTAGGAAGCACTGACATCTGAACTCTGGATGGCTGTGCTGAACCCTCTTGTGCAATTTCAACACAAAATAAAGAAAAACAGGAGCAAAATTTTATGGGGAACCTAAATATTATTCTAAAGGATACTTTCGTTAAAAAGTAAATACATAACAGCTGCTTGATGACATTTCATTGTGCATCATGGCTGTCATGCTGATCCTTCTGCTTCAATATGTATTAACACATATGCATGTAAATGTTGATTACTGACTTTTGTGAGCTGCAGTCTTGTTCCACAAATTATTGTAGCCAATGGGTTAACATTACTGTAACGGAATGGCCTGTGACACCCAGAGACCTTTGAAGGATGTGGGGCACTCCTGTGCCAGCGTCACTAATGACTATTGGGTCTAGGGTCACCCTGTGCCCATTTTGGGCATAGGGTGACTGATAAATGATAATTCATGTTTTGCAGGATATCTTGGAACATTACAGTTTGGTTAATGCTGACCCCCAACAGGTCAATAAGAGTGTCTACTTCAATGTTTAACCTAGGCTGTTGAGATGCTAACTAAGTCTGCTACTGTAGTGATGAAAGCTGTGATTGCATTCTGTTGTGCTAATTAGGTCTGCTCCTAAGACATTCCATTGTGTGATGCTAATGATACTGTTTGTGTCCATTGTACTAATTAAGTCTGAAAGGTCAGATGTCTCCTTTCAGGGGTAGGGAATTAGCATGTCAATTATGTTTAGTAAAGGAATGTGTTTTGTGTAACAGGTGAGGGGAACTTGTCGGAGACAGGACATCTGGGGGATAATTAACTCCTCTGAATGTCATTATCTAAAAGAATGTGATTGAAGCCCCATTGTGTGATGTGTGGGTGGAGAGTTTCTTTGTTCCTTTGATTGCTGTAACATGCCTGAACTGTATATAAGAGAGCTAACCATTAAAGCATGGGTTCATTCATTCATTTTGGAACCAGTACCAGAGCTGTGTGAGTCTCGGTTATTCTGGGGAATGGAATGGATCGTGTCTGTTGGATGGTTGGAGTGTCAGATAAGCTGTCGTGGTTGATGGAATGGAAATTGTAAACGCTGGTGACCATTACAATTACTGCCAGCAACTACCTCTTTCAGAAGTTGAGAAATGGCAGCCTTGATACCTGTCTCAGTCAAAGTATAGGTATGCAGCCATACATTTTACTAACCCCAATTATCATAGTAGCAACTCGACTTTACTATTATTAGACATATGCAATTTGTTTTTTTACTAATCAAACTTTGGATAAATATTGTGTTATTCAGAGATTTAGATATATCCATATATCCGAATCATATTAGTAACAAATTCAAAGAACCCAAAATAAATTGTAAGAAAATTAATTATCTGAATTTGACATTGAAAAACAAATTTGAACAAAAAAATGAATTCCAATTTAAAATAGAATTATATTGCAATAAATACAATAAGGTAAACACTGAAAAATATGCTTATTCTTACTAAGGCTGCTTTACAGAATAGAAAAGAATATAATAGAATATACAAGCTTAAAATATGATTAGAACAGAATAGAACAGAAAATCAAATAATAGACTATGCAATGTAACCATCTAGGGAAAATGTTGTTATATGTTGGATTTCATGCCAATAAAGCCTTCTGTAAAAGAAAATCAAATAATAGAATATAATAAAACAGAATAGAACGGAATAGAATCAAAGATGAAGGACTAGAATAGAGGAGAATATAAAATAATAGAATAAAACAGAACAGAATATAAAATAAAATAATACAATAAAAAAAATAAAAGGATATACTAGAAAACAGAAATAAGAGAAGAGAAGAGAAGAGAAGAGAAAGAATATAACCATCTTTCGAAAATAAAATTTCGAATAGAATAGCATAGCATAAAATAGAAATAATATAGTTGTCTTCCGAAATGTCAAAAATATGCACTATACTAAACAAATGCAAATATACAAAACAAATTTCCGAAAACAAATCATTCTAACATAACAAAGTATTATTAGCTTAACCACTTGCCGACCGCTGTCAGTAAATATACATTGGCAGAATTGGTGGTGTTACGTAAAGCAACATACAGGTACGTTGCTTTGAAATCTGCGCCATGCAGGCGCGCGCCAGCTGCGAGCTCCGTGACCGTGCCCGCAGGACCTGCGGACTCGATGTCCGCCGGTGTCTTGCGATCGTGTTATGGAGCGGCAGAACGGGGGGATGAAATTGTAAACAAGGCATCTCCCTGTTTTGCCTAGTGACACTGATCGTCTGCTCCCTGTCAACGGAGGCAGCGATCAGTGTCGTGTCACAGGTAGCCCAGACCCCACACAGTTGGAATCACTCCCTAGGACACACTTAACCCCTTCCTCATCCTCTAGTGGTTAACCCCTTCCCTGTCAGTGCATTTTTATAGCACTGATTGCTGCATAAATGACAATGGTCGCAAAATAGCGTCAAAAGTGTCCGATGTGACGGCTGCAATATCGCAGTCACTATAAAAATCGCAGATCGCCCCATTATTGGTAAAAAAATATATAATAATAAAAATGCCATAAAACCATCCCCTTTTTTGTAGACGCTAACTTTTGCGCAAACCAATCAATATATACGCTTATTGCGTTTTTTTTAACGAAAAATAAGTAGAAGAATATGTATCGGCCCAAATGGAGGAAAACGTTATATATATATATATATATATATATATATATATATATATATATATATATGGGTGATATTTATTATAGCAAAAAGTTAAAAATATTGCTTTTTTTTTTAAATTGTCATATAAAAACCGCAGTGGTGATCAAATACCGCCAAAAGAAAGCTCTATTTGTGGGAAAAAAGAACGTCAATTTTGTTTGGGAGCCACATCGCATGACCGCGCAATTGTCAGTTAAAGTGACGCAGTGCCGAATTGCAAAAAGTGGCCCGGTCATTTGGCAGCAAAATCCTCCAGGGGGGAAGTGGTTAATGGACAAATCCAAAACAAAACTAAACAAATGTTTCTGTTGTTCACATCTTTATTATAACAGTTGTGAAGGGTGTCTAAGTGTGACTTTTCAGTCTTATGGCCACCAGACCTAGTGCACTTTGTAATCAGCTCTTAGTAACAAATAGCCAGATTCACAAAGACTTATGGCCCGTACACACGATCCGAATATCGGACTTTGCATTTGCAAAGTCGCTCCGACATGTGTCAGGCCAGTTAAGACGGCTCCCATAGGGAAACATTCATTTTCACACGTCATGCGACATGTGCTCCCAATGTCGGAGCGTTTGTCGGACTAGTGTGAACCCGTCCTCAAAGTAGGATCCTTGTCCTTACCATCAGACTTTTGACATCCGACATGGTGATTACAGCAGCAGTAAAAGGAATTTATTTCACAGTGGGATTGTTTTGATTGGTCAAAGAACAAGTCAGACTATCACAAAGTTGGATCAAAGTAGTATCCTGTTCATGAAAGTGGGATGGATGTAGGACCAATGTAGGACCGATGTAGGACCAATGTAGGACCAATGTCACAGAGCAAAGTAGGTTGAAAGTTGTGTAGTATAGTGTGAACCCAGCCTAAGGCCGGGTTCACACTAGTCCGACCCCAGCCTAAGGCTGGGTTCACACTAGTCCGACAAACGCTCCGACATTGGGAGCTCATGTCGCATGACGTGTGAAAATTAATGTTTCCCTATGGGAGCCGTCTTAACTAGTCCGACACATGTCGGAGCGACTTTGCAAATGCTCCCTGTACTACTTTGGTCCGACTTTGATCCTACTTCACTCCATTGAATATCATTGAAGTAGGATCAAAGTCGGATTGCAGTCTTGCACGCCCCCGACTTTGGCATGCGACTTGTACTTGTGCTGATCTTGAGGGGGAACTCCACGCCAAAATTTTAACAAAAAAACGAGCTGGCCGCTGAAAGCACGGGCTGGCCGCTGCCGCTAGTAAAAGATCTACAAAAAAGAAAGCAGCGGCGGCGCAGGCCAGCAGAAGGCACCGGAGAGCGGGAGAAGAACCGGGGAGCACTGAGAGCAGAAGAAAAGAGCGGAGAAGATGGAAGAAGACCCCCGAAGTTAGAAGAAGACCCCCAGAGAGCGGAGAAGTCGGAGAAGACCCCCGGAGCTGACTAATAAAATATTTTAAAAACCTGTGTCAGGGCAAAGTCAGATCAAAGTAGTATCCTGTTCATGAAAGTCCGATGGATGTAGGACCAATGTAGGATAAATGTAGGACCAATGTAGGATAAGTGTAGGAGCAATGTCGTAGAGCAAAGTAGGATGAAAGTTGTGTAGTATAGTGTGAATCCAGTCTCATGCCACGTACACACGATCGGTTCATCCGATAAAAACGGACCAATGGATTTTTTCATCAGATATCCGATGAAGCTGACTTTCATCAGTCTTGCCTACACACCATCAGTTAAAAATCTGATCATGTCCAACGCGGTGACGTAAAACACAACGACGTGCAGAGAAAAATGGAGTTCAATGCTTCCAAGCATGAGTCCACTTTATTCTGAGCATGTGTGGATTTTTGACCGATGGATTTCCCCACAGATGATCGTTTTTTTCTATCGTTTTTTTTAACCATCAGAAGATTTTAAAACAGGTTCTATTTTTTTTCACCGATGGGAAAAAAAACGATGGGGCCCACACACGATCGGTTCATCCGATGAAAAGGGTCCATCGGATCGTTTTCATCAGACAAACCTATCATGTGTACAGGGCATAAGAGTGTTACTGCAGTGGCTTCAATTGATTCCTTCTCCCAGGTTCTATCATTTAGTGACCTAAAAGCTGAAAATCAGATTGCTGTGTCTAAGAGCTGATGACTGCCTAAAAAGCTGCCAAGTATATAGCCAAGTGAAAAGTCATAATATCACTTAACTAACTTCAACAAAAATCCGTAAAAATAAACTCTTCTGTTGATAAATCTTATTTAGGACAGGATTAACTCATCACATTACTGCTTGACTTTGTTATAAAATCTTGGGCAGGACTCTGGAAAATACCTTTTTTTTACTGCTGTTATTATAAGCGGAATGAGAGTGCCAGAACTTAAAGACAAGGAAAAGGTTTCTCTAGATTTTCTAATGTCAATTTTTGCATGATTAAAATAAACCTGTAGAGATAAAAAATATGGTAGCATGCCTTTGCTAATTTTTTAAAAACCAAACACCACCCAGTGTATTCTTTTATTTGTTACCCTGCTGCATAACATAATAAAAAAAGCAGTATTTGCTGCAATACTGTCTATCTCAGTCATTCCATTATGCCATTGCAACTAAATGATGGCCAGTGCTATTCAGCTCACCGCGAGAGAAGAACAGGACCCATGATGTCACATGACTGGCCCAAATACAACTAGAAAAAAAGGTATATACAATAATTAAAAAATATAAAAAATCGTTGCTCCAAGGCAGAGGGGGGTGGTGTCAAATATTGGGGTGACAGGGAATAGCAAGACTATAAATGGGCATTAGAGGCATGGACTGTGTGTGTGTGTGTGTGTGTTATTGTGATCCTGGCTTTATATTCTAGTAAACCACTAACCAGGAACAAAAATTCAGCCAGTAGTTTTGGAAGTCTGAATTACCATCCTGAAAAAAACGTGCCAGAGTTTTTGCTGGCTCAGGATAACAGCTCTGGATCTTGCTCTTTTTTATCCCTTTAGTCCGGCAATAACTGCATATTGGTTATATTATATACAGTATTCATTTCTTTTAAGTAGTATTGAACTGAAAAGAAAATGTTTATAATATTGTAGTTTGCCAATTGTTAAATGTAGAGGTGCACCGAAATGGAGATTTCAGAACCGAAACGAAACCGAAATAAGAAAAAATATCAGTCCGAAACCGAAACCGAAAATGACTTTTCTTTTTTCCCCCTATTTCAATTTTTTTAAAATAATTGTAAATGACTTATTTTATTAATTTAATTATTATTTCTTATTTTTTTTTACACCTAACTTTATTGCTATCACACAGGAGAAAACAATTCCCTGTGTGATAGCAATTGGAGGTGACAGGTTCTCCTTATTGACCCTGTCACCTCCATGCATTGGCGGCAGGAACAGGAGCCAGACTCGGCAGCCAGGGGGAGGAGGGGGGGGGGGACAGAGTCCCGAAGATAGAGCCAGCCGAGGGAGGTATGTGTGTGTGTGTGTGTGGGGGGGGGGGGTGGATGGCTGCACAGTGCACATATGTTCTGCTAGAAAGAAAAAGAAAATTGAGTACTGTCCGTGACTAGAAAGAAAAACAACTCACCGGCCGTATTTTTAAGTTGTTTCGGCATGTTCCCAAAACAGCTATTTTTGGCCGATATATCGGTGCATCCCTATTTATATCATATATCCTATATGTTTTTTTATTTTTTTGTTTTTGTTCATTTTATATTTCTGTAATAAAATTTATTTATTTTTGATATTCCCGTCTTGCCTCCAAAATCCGACTATCAATTACCGTTTTTCGAGTATGTCACGGATCCTATGCCATTGACAATGGGTCTTGCAGGAGGGTTGAGGGGATCTTTATTAGGGATGAGCCGAACACCCCCCATTCGGTTCGCACCAGAACCTTCGAACGGACCGACCGTTTGCGCGAACATTTAGAACCCCATTGACGTCTATGGGACTTGAACGTTCAAACTTAAAAGTGCTCATTTTAAAGCCTAATATGCAAGTTATTGTCGTAAAACGTCTTTGAGAACCCGGGTCTTGCCCCAGGAAATATGTATTAATGGAAAAAAAGTTTTCAAAACTGTTGTTTTTTTCTGGAGCAGTGATTTTAATGATGCTTAAATAAATAAAAAAAAAATCCTTTAAATATCGTACCTGCTGAGTGTCTATAGTATGCCTGTGAAGTGGCACGGGTTTAGAACTGTCCCTGCACAAAATGAGATTACTATAAGAAAAAAGTAATTTAAAACTGCTTGCGGCTTTAATGTAATGTCTGGTCCCTGCAATATGGATGAAAATCATTGAGAAAAATAGCACAGACACAGACAGTACACACACCACGTAGCTTTAGGTGCACACTGCAGAGGACACGGGCAGTACACACTACGTAGCTTTAGGTGAAATCTGCAGAGCACACAGGCAGTACACACCAAGTAGCTTTAGGTGCAAACTGCAGAGGACAAAGGCAGTACACACACTACGTAGCTTTAGGTGCAAACTGCAGAGGACACAGGTAGTACACACCATGTAGCTTTAGGTGCAAACTGCAGAGGACATGGGCAGTACACACCAAGTAGCTTTAGGTGCAAACTACAGAGGACAAAGGCAGTACACACACTACGTAGCTTTAGGTGCAAACTGCAGAGGACACGGGCAGTACACACCACGTAGCTTTAGGTGAAAACTGCAGAGGACATGGGCAGTACACACCAAGTAGCTTTAGGTGCAGACTACAGAGGACAAAGGCAGTACACACACCACGTAGCTTTATAGTGCACACTGCAGAGGACACAGGCAATACACCACGTGAGAATACTGCAGCTAGCACAATCACCTGCCTGCCAGTAAATTAAGAAGAGCTAATATAGCTAAACTATACAGTGTATAAATATATATACAACACCTGGGATGCATATATATCCTCTACACACTGTAACTTTAACTGACTAGCCTGCCTGCCTGCCTGCTCTATCTACCTACTAAAAATTACACTCTCTCTCGCTCTCTGTCTTCTCTCTTTTAACCACCGCAACACACTACACACGGCCGACCTGCAGGCGGCCTTTAACCAGTTAACCACCAGCCGCCGTCCAAAAACGGCGGCAAGGTGGTTGCTTAACTGGGGGTCGCCGTTCTGAAATGGCGCCCAGCAGAAGCAGTAATGCGCGCCGCCTCGGGCGCGCACACAGAAAATTCTGTGCGCGCCGGGTCTATGAGTACCGAGCGGAACAGTGTGGGAGGGGGGAGCGCGGGTGTCAGCAGCGCTGTGGATGGATCTGTGACTATTGCAGTCACAGATCCATCCATCCCTGCTCAGCCATCCCTGAAACCCCCTGCAATACTGTGCATTACCCCCTACAATACTCTGCAATACCCCCCCTGCACAATACTCTGCATACCGTTTAAAGCACAAAACCGTTTTATTTCCAAAAAGGACCATAATGTTTCACTCCACTTTAAATTACACCATAATCAGGTTCCCACTGGGTTGAAATTTTGTGGCATTGACTATATCAAGCCTGTATGGAGAGGTAGCAATATGATTAGGGAGTTATCAAAGCGAGAAACCCTGTGGATTTATTTATTGGATACACTCCCCCCGAAAGGGTTAAATGTAGAACTTAATATTAATTGCTTTATAAGCGATTATTAATATTGGATATTTGGGTATTAATTATCTGATTTTCTACAAATCTATAAGGATGGACATTGTAGATCTATTTGGAGATCTGTAGATATTGCTAGACGAGTAAATGTGCTTTTAATGTTGCAATTTCCTATTATTTAATACTATTTGATACAGTTGAATATTTGAGTATTTTAGAATATTTAAAAATATTTTAGGGTACTAATATTGAATAATCCTTTGTACAATAATTGTGAGTGACATCGGAGTAAAAGAATCAAAGTATTTAATTTATATTTATTTGAGTAATGTTAATTTTGATTTAGTCTTAATTTAGATTTTTTTATCTGACCTTTTAGTGAAGAGGGGCCTTAATATTTTTAATATTTTTATATATTTTATATGATTTTATTTAATATTAATGAGCCCTTAATTATGTGTTTAATTAGATGAAATTAATAAATTTGAGGTTGTATTTACCATTCTAGTGAAGTATTAGGGCCTGGTGATGATAGAGGCTAATACTGACATAGGACGCTGTGAATTTTAAACATTTAATTTTTATTTTTGTATATTTAATACATTATTGAAATAATTGTACTAAGCATTAGCGCAACCTCAGTGAATCAATGTCCTGTTTGCTGCGGGAAGTCCTGGAAGCAGATTCAGGCACACGAGGGGTTAATGTGCTGGCTTGGTATGTGTGCTATATATTCTGTGTTGTTGTGCCGTGAGGCCGCGCCCTCAGAGGAAGTCGAAAGGATGAAACATCAGGGTGTGACCTCACGGGAACAGGAAGTCACGTGTTGCATTCCAACTGAGCTTCACCGTGCGGAAGTGGTGTGTAGTCTATCTACGGTGGACAGGATTGACACACACTGACACTACCCCACTGTGAGCCAGGAAAGGCACGATCGTAGTTTAATGATTTTAATAATAATGGATGCTGCTGTCTAATGCATTTGGACCGATCTATGTCATTTGCTGAATAAAAGACCTAAACGGGATTACACTATCTCCAGTCTTTTGTGCACTTTTAACCGGAGGTTATTAGGAGTTCGGCTCGTGGATCGATTGTGGTTTGGAGGTGGAGGAAGCTTGGGCGGTGCAGTTTTCAGGGCTTGTTGAACTCGGCCCTCTGTTGATTAGATATCCTTGAGGGGAGATTGACACACGGGAGAAGTTTGTGCGGTGGAGTGTACACAGTGGATGTCACCTGCAGTGGAAAGCACACCGTTTTGTAGAAGCACTTCTTTCACTGGACTCTGACACATGCCCTTTCCTTCAGGAACTACCATAGGAAAGAGGGGTCACGTTTTGACTAGTGACAACTAGCGCTGCTTTAGTAATCAATAAGATTTACCATATTTATCGGCGTATAACACGCACTTTTTTCCCCTTAAAATCAGGGGGAAATCGTGGGTGCATGTTATACGCCGATCCCCACTGTCTCTGAAGGCAAGAGGAGTGCCGCCGACATATACCGAGCTGAGCCGAGTGTACTGTGTACTCGGATAGGCTCGGCTCCGCTCGCAGTCACGTCCTGTCCCGCCTCCTAGCCTTTATGTCCTGCCATTGGACCACTGTTGTGTCCGTCATAGGAGCCGGGCCAAGGGGCGGGACTGGGAAGGACTGCGAGAGGAGCTGAATACACAGGAAATCCATCTCTGTGTATCTCTGCGGCGCTAAATTAAAAAATACATAATGCTGCAATTTTGGGCAAGGTGCAGATGGACACTTATAAGGCTGCAGATGGACACTTATAAGGCTGCAGATGGACACTTATAAGGCTGCAGATGGACTCTGTGCAAGGCTGCAGATGGATGCTGGACAAGGCTGCAGATGGATGCTGGACAAGGCTGCAGATGGATGCTGGGCAAGACAGCAGATGGACACTGATAAGGCTGCATTGATGTAAGTTTTTTTTCCTTAAATTTCCCTCCTAAACATTTTTTTCCTTAAACTTCCCTTCTAAGCTTGGGGTGCGTGTTATATGCCAGCGCGTGTTATACGCCGATAAATACAGTACTTGTTGTACAGTTACTAAATTTGTTTTATGTTTGTGTTTATTTAAGCGGCTGCTGATTTTTATATTGAAAGACAAATGGTGAGGCCTCGTACACACCACTGGATCTATCCACTGGGATTTATCCCCGGATCAGTTCCAGCGGATAGATCCGGTGCTGTGTACGTTTGAGCGGACATTTATCGGCGGAAAAAATTCCAGCCGACGGATTTCCAGCGGCTAAAAATTTCTTAGCATGCTAAGAAATCTATCCGCTGGAATCCTGTCCAGCGGATTGATCCGGTGGTCTGTACAGACTCACCGGATCAATCCGTCCGCTCCTCTCCCTCGCATGCGTCGTAATGATTCGACGCATGCGTGGAAGTCTTTATCTTCCAGCGTCGCGCACGTCGCCGCGTCATCATCGCGGCGACGGCGTGACACGTCACAGCGGATGGATTCCGCGCGGATTTCGATCTGATGGTTAGTACAACCATCAGATCAAAATCCGCCAGAGGATTTATCCGCTGGAACGGTCCGGAGGACTGTTTCCAGCGGATAATCCTCTCGTGTGTACGGGGCCTTACATTTAGTTATTAGTTATCTGTTTAACTCATCCATTTAGCCCATAGCGCTGAGATAGTGAGAGAAGGCCGTAAACCTCACTATTTTTTGTAAACTTGAATGTGAACCTGATGTCTATGGTTTATGTAAATAAAGTTGTTAATGGGTACATTACAATAAGGCCCCTTTCACACTGGGGTGTTGGGTGTGTCAGCAGTAAAGTGTCAGCCACTAGCAGAGCATTTTTAACCCCCAATAGTGTCCAAAAAAGGGTTAAAACCACCTGCAAAGCACCCCTGAAGCGGGGGCAGGAGTGATGGAGTAGCGGAGCATTTTTAACCCCCAATAGTGTCCAAAAAAGGGTTAAAACCACCCGCAAAGCACCCCTGAAGCGGGGGCAGGAGTGATGAAGTAGCGGTATTCACACATCGCTCCTTCACCGCTCCAAAGATGAAAGAGGACTTTTTTTAGAATCCTGCCAGCGCTCCGCTCCAGTGTGAAAGCCCTCGGGCTTTCACACTGGAGTGTGAGGAGCGGCTCTTTCAGGGCGCTTTGCAGGCGCTATTTTTAGCATTATAGCGCCTGCAAAGTGCCTCATAGTGTGAAACGGGTCTAATACAGTATTTTATCTATAGAGTCTTTAATGTAAAGTTTTGTTTCTTTGAGTTGATTTTTTCTATCTTTTGCAAAACAATTACAATTTTCTTTCAAGATCAAATCAATATTATTTTAATCCAATGTCACAAAGCCCTTAAATGGCATGGGGCCCCTAGGCTGGTGCTTACTCTGTCTTTTAGGAAACCCAGCACTGATTCCAGTCTCTCTAGACCAGGGGTCTCAAAGTAACGACCCGTGGGCCGGACAGGTTACAAATGCGCTGCATGCAGGGCCGATCTTGAGCGGGTGAGCGGTGTGTACCCCACAAGCAGCTGGGAGCTTTCTCTCTCTCGCCTGTGTCCTGCATGCTGCTGCAGCCCAGCACGCACAGCAAAAGAAACACAGCACAGGAGAGCAGAGAGAACAGAGCAGAGGTAGGATCCACCCCGCCCACCTACGCTCTGATGATCGTTCAGAGCTGTGCTCCCTCGGAGGCTGTGCCCGGATACAGGGTCCTGCTGTCACCACACGGTGGGAGATCATGTTGTTCTCGGGGTGCCCTGCTACCAGGCCTGTTTTGAGCCAGGACCTGACAAGCCACCACCTGACTGCCAGGGGGAGAGGTAAGTGAGCCATCACACTGGGTGTGACTGGGGTTGAAATTTTGAACAGGGGGTATTTGTGAAGTGTTGGGGGGATATTTGTGAAGTTTTGGGGTGTATTTGTAAAGTGTTGGGGGGTATTTGTGAAGTGTAGGGGTAGTTCTAGGGGTTAATAGTGCGTCCGCTGACACCAATGCTGGGGGGTTAATAGTGCGTCCGCTGACACCAATGTTGGGGGTTAATAGTGCGTCCACTGACACCAGTGCTGGGGGTTATTAATGCGTCTGCTGACATCAGTGCTGGGGGTTAATAGTGCGTCCGCTGACATCAGTGCTGGGGGTTAATAGTGCGTCCGCTGACACCAGTGCTGGGGGTTAATAGTGCGTCTGCTGACACCAATACTGGGGGTTAATAGTGCGTCCGCTGACATCAGTGCTGGGGGTTAATAGTGCGTCCGCTGACACCAGTGCTGGGGGTTAATAGTGCGTCTGCTGACACCGATACTGGGGGTCAATAGTGCGTCCGATGACACCAGTGCTGGGGGTTAATAGTGCGTGCTCTGACACCAGTGCTGGGGGTTAATAGTGTGTCTGCTGACACCAATGCTGAGGGTTAATAGTGTGTCTGCTGACACCAGTGCTGGGGGTTAATAGTGCGTCTGCTAATACCAGTGCTGGGGCTTAATGCTGACACCAGTGATGGGGATTATTAATGCGTTCGCTGACACCAGTGCTGTTTTTGAAGTATGAAAGTTTGCATGCGGCCCCCATGGGATATAAAAAATTGTCTTGTGTCCCTCAGGTAATTTGAGTTTGAGACCCCTGCTTTAGACAAAGTAGACAAAATGGTAATTTAAAGCGGAGCTCCACCGTAAAGTGGAACTCCCGCTGATCGGAACCCTCCCCCCTCCGGTGTCACATTTGACACCTTTCAGGGGGAGGGGGGTGCAGATATCTGTCTAAAGACAGGTATTTGCACCCACTTCCGGCCACAGTCTGCGGGCAGACTGCGGGCAGGGCGTAACCCCCCGCTAGGGTGACCACATTTCCAAACTGCCATTCAGGGACACCCCCCCCCCCCCCCCCATTTTTTGCAGATTTTTGGGGCAGGGGCGTATGAAATCAGCGGGCCCATGTGCGAGATCAAAAGTGGGCCCTAGGCATCAAGAAAAACAACTGAGTGGTCGGGGCACAGAGTAGTCAGAGGGGCAGTGGGATGGATAGAGGCACACCTCCCAACTTTCTGAGATGGGAATTAAGGACACCTATTAGCAAAAATATGTAGGAGAATTATAAACAAAGAAAAACTGGTTAAATCCACAGGTGCTTTTTTACCACTACTATTCTCTTATATTGGCTCCTTGAGGGACACACAAGGAGGAAAGAGGAACAGAGGGGCAGAGGGACAATGCTCTAAATGAGGGACAGTTCCTCCAAATCAGGAACAGCACAGGAGGGGGGGATGAAGAACAGCACAGGGTGGGACCAGAGGACAGCACAGGAGGGGGGGACTGAAGAACAGCACAGGTGGGGGACTGGAGAACAGCACAGGTGGGGGACTGGAGAACAGCACAGGTGGGGGACTGGAGAACAGCACAGGTGGGGGACTGGAGAACAGCACAGGTGGGGGACTGGAGAACAGCACAGGTGGGGGACTGGAGAACAGCACAGGTGGGGGACTGGAGAACAGCACGGGTGGGGGACTGGAGAACAGCACGGGTGGGGGACTGGAGAACAGCACAGGTGGGGGACTGGAGAACAGCACGGGTGGGGGACTGGAGAACAGCACGGGTGGGGGACTGGAGAACAGCACGGGTGGGGGACTGGAGAACAGCACGGGTGGGGGACTGGAGAACAGCACGGGTGGGGGACTGGAGAACAGCACGGGTGGGGGACTGGAGAACAGCACGGGTGGGGGACTGGAGAACAGCACAGGTGGGGGACTGGAGAACAGCACAGGTGGGGGACTGGAGAACAGCACAGGTGGGGGACTGGAGAACAGCACAGGTGGGGGACTGGAGAACAGCACAGGTGGGGGACTGGAGAACAGCACGGGTGGGGGACTGGAGAACAGCACAGGTGGGGGACTGGAGAACAGCACGGGTGGGGGACTGGAGAACAGCACAGGTGGGGGACTGGAGAACAGCACGGGTGGGGGACTGGAGAACAGCACGGGTGGGGGACTGGAGAACAGCACGGGTGGGGGACTGGAGAACAGCACGGGTGGGGGACTGGAGAACAGCACGGGTGGGGGACTGGAGAACAGCACGGGTGGGGGACTGGAGAACAGCACGGGTGGGGGACTGGAGAACAGCACGGGTGGGGGACTGGAGAACAGCACGGGTGGGGGACTGGAGAACAGCACGGGTGGGGGACTGGAGAACAGCACGGGTGGGGGACTGGAGAACAGCACGGGTGGGGGACTGGAGAACAGCACGGGTGGGGGACTGGAGAACAGCACGGGTGGGGGACTGGAGAACAGCACGGGTGGGGGACTGGAGAACAGCACGGGTGGGGGACTGGAGAACAGCACGGGTGGGGGACTGGAGAACAGCACGGGTGGGGGACTGGAGAACAGCACGGGTGGGGGACTGGAGAACAGCACGGGTGGGGGACTGGAGAACAGCACGGGTGGGGGACTGGAGAACAGCACGGGTGGGGGACTGGAGAACAGCACGGGTGGGGGACTGGAGAACAGCACAGGTGGGGGACTGGAGAACAGCACAGGTGGGGGACTGGAGAACAGCACGGGTGGGGGACTGGAGAACAGCACGGGTGGGGGACTGGAGAACAGCACGGGTGGGGGACTGGAGAACAGCACGGGTGGGGGACTGGAGAACAGCACGGGTGGGGGACTGGAGAACAGCACGGGTGGGGGACTGGAGAACAGCACGGGTGGGGGACTGGAGAACAGCACGGGTGGGGGACTGGAGAACAGCACGGGTGGGGGACTGGAGAACAGCACGGGTGGGGGACTGGAGAACAGCACAGGTGGGGGACTGGAGAACAGCACGGGTGGGGGACTGGAGAACAGCACGGGGGGGGGACTGGAGAACAGCACGGGTGGGGGACTGGAGAACAGCACGGGTGGGGGACTGGAGAACAGCAGGGGGGGGGGACTGGAGAACAGCACGGGGGGGGGACTGGAGAACAGCACGGGTGGGGGACTGGAGAACAGCACGGGTGGGGGACTGGAGAACAGCACGGGTGGGGGACTGGAGAACAGCACGGGTGGGGGACTGGAGAACAGCACGGGTGGGGGACTGGAGAACAGCACAGGTGGGGGACTGGAGAACAGCACGGGTGGGGGACTGGAGAACAGCACGGGTGGGGGACTGGAGAACAGCACGGGTGGGGGACTGGAGAACAGCACGGGTGGGGGACTGGAGAACAGCACAGGTGGGGGACTGGAGAACAGCACAGGTGGGGGACTGGAGAACAGCACGGGTGGGGGACTGGAGAACAGCACAGGTGGGGGACTGGAGAACAGCACGGGTGGGGGACTGGAGAACAGCACAGGAGGGGGGGGGGGACTGAAGAACAGCACAGGTGGGACCAGAGCACAGCACAGGAGGGGGGACTGAAGAACAGCACAGGTGGGACCAGAGCACAGCACAGGAGGGGGGACTGAAGAACAGCACAGGTGGGACCAGAGCACAGCACAGGAGGGGGGACTGAAGAACAGCACATGATGGGGGACTGGAGAACAGCACAGGTGGGACCAGAGGACAGCAGGGGGTTGGTGAATGGGGGGTGAGGTGGGAGAGAGCAGAGAAGTTACTGGGGAAGATCAGCCAGGAGAGTGTTGAGGGACCTGTGGGCAGCAGAAGGAAACTGGATAAGAGGGGCAGCATATAGAGAAACTGATGCCCCCCATGTTCTTCTTGCAGCCACTGAATGCCCGCTTTTCCTCCTTTACCTCCTGCAGGCATTCAGTGGCTGCAAGAAGAACATGGGGGGCATCAGTTCCTCTATATGCCACCCCTCTTATCCAGGTTTAGAGGGAAGCTGCATTGACCCCCTGGAGTATGAGGCTGGGTTGCAATGGCGCCCCCTGTAGTTACACCGCTGCAGTGGAGTAACTAAAACATTTCTGGCAGTTTGAAGGAGCAATGAATGGAATGCTGGCAGGATTCTGAGGTTGTGATAGTCGCTGATGAGCCACTCCTGAGAGGATTGCTTGGTATACAGAGGGGGTAACAAGACTAGAAGGTGAAGAGGTGGCAGAACATGAAAGGCTGAGAGTGAAGGAGGAGGGAGGGGGCTGCAGTGAGAGGCAAACAAATAGTGAGAGAGAAGAGACATTGAGCAGATGGACAGGACTGGGTGTGAGGAGTTATCATGTGTGCAGGAAACATCTTCAGCTCTGAGGGGTTCATGCTTGGACCTGTAGTTCTTCACTTTTGGGGGGGAGTCACATCCCCAAAAGTGAAGGATTACAAGTCCCAGCATGAACCCTGCCCTGATATCTAAGGATGTTTCCTCCTTCCATCCAGGGTGTCATGTGTCAGTGTCCTCTCCTGCCGACCCTTATCTGCCTTATCTTACTCAGCCTGGAGCAAGCCTCTGCGTGTCCTGTGCAGACACACACTCCACTTTCTTACTGAACTCTGACTGCTGGGAGAGAGCTGACAGGATTATTACACCGATGGATCTGCTGGTCAGTGCTTTGCAATGTTACTTGCCTTAGTTTCTACACTGCAGTCTGTCTCACAGTCCGATGTTTCTTCTGCATGCCTCTGCCTGGCTGGACTCCAGAACATACACGAGGAGGTGGGTGGAGCTGAACAGAAGGCGCGGAGGAGGAAGTTAAACTCTCCTCCGCTGTGATAGGTCTCTGCATCTCTCCTGCTCTGACGTCACTGGTTGCTACACGCCAAGCGGGAGGCAGCCAGGTAGCAACCAGTTTGGGCACTGAGCCAGTGGTGAATAGGGGTCTCACTCTCTGTCAGCTAGGGGTCCACCACAGGCTGAGACAGAGAGGATGTATACAAAGGCTATTTTAGGGGGCATTAGATCTGCCCAGGCCAATTCCGGGACTCTGTATTGTCCCGTAATGAGTGTGTCCGGGACACGGGACACAAGCATTAATTAAGGGACAGTCCCGGGCAATCCGGGACACGTGGTCACCCTACCCCCGCCCCCCCCGTTGTGTTCTGGGAACACTCTGCTCCCAGAGCACAGAGGGAGCCAATCAGCAGGCGCAGCACAACTCGCGCATGCGCCGTAGGGAACCGGGCAGTGAAGCCAGAGCGCTTCACTTCCTGGTTCCCTCACCGAGGATGGCGGGGGGCAGCAGAGTGATGAGCGATCGCTCGTCCTCTGCTGCGGACGGCGCTGGACTCCAGGACAGGTAAGTGTGCCGATATTAAAAGTCAGCAGCTGCAGTATTTGTAGCTGCTGACGTTTAATATTTTTTCTTTCAGCGGACATCCGCTTTAACTTTTAGTATTGGGGGGGACTGTATGGTTACATTTTGCTCACGCTCGGAGCTCAGCTTAAAAAAGGCTTAGTGCATGGCTGGGTTGGAAAAGGTGATTTACTTTGCTTTCAGTTACCTTGACAGGTAGTAACTTTCATAGTACATGTTTTATCGCACTTTGCATGATGAGAATTTGCATCTGGAAAATCTCTGGCAAGCTGCATCTTGTGGACAAGTAAAAAGTCTGTGATAACAGTCCTACAGACATTTGGAGAAGTTATTAGACAGATTTACTAGGACAAATTTACTAAAGGCAAATAGGCTGTTCACCATGTAAGGGCAGTTACACATTGCAAATAACATTTCCCCAATGGCTTAGTGAATGTGGTGAAATTTTACTTTGCAAATAATAACCAAACAATGCAAGGAAAAAAATCGAAATATTAATTATGCTTGCACATAATTTTATGATGGCAGTCAGCAGAGCTTCACCTCATTCATTAACTGCTTCCTGCCTGGCCACTGCACATATATGGCTGGGCAGAACAAGTGTCGTTCTTGGAGGATGAATTGGTATGCCCCCTTGCTCACGTGTGCCCTGCTTTGATTGATGTGTCCAGATTACAGATTAAAGTACAGGGCCACTGTAATTGGCCCTGTACCCTGTGATTGCTGTGACTAATTACAGTGATCACAATAACACTGGTAAACAAAGGTAAAACAAAATTCATACAACCATTGTTTATTACTGTGATCTCTGTGGTCACAATGATCACATGGCACAGGGCCAATCACAGTGGCCATTTACTTAAGATTGTGTGGCCAATCACAGTAATCACAGTAGCAAACAGTGACAGCATAAATTAGTCTTTGAATAAACAGTGTTAGGGAATTGATTTAGTCATCATAACATTTATAAGTAATAACAGTGTAAACCCCCAGAGAAGTACAGTGTCACTATGGTGACAATGCACTGCTCTAATGACAATATATAAACACATTGTTAAAAAAGAAAAACATTGTAAAAAAATACTGTCACCAGAACAGGTAAATTGTATGATGACATTGTACTGCTGTGGTGATGATCATGAACAATGTACTAAAAGTCAGTGCCACCAGCCATTGTCTCTGATTACCACCCCAGCAGTATAATGTCACTAGACTAGTGCTGCCAGTCGGTGTCCCTAATCACCGCTGGACAAGTCACAGTGTACTTGATCACTGCCACACCACTCACAGTGCCCCTAATCATTGCCACACCAGTCACAGTGTACCTAATCAACACCACACCAGTCACCAGACAAAAAAAAATACAACTTCAAAAAACTCACCCCATGCCTCTTACTGAATACCATGAATTGTCTACTTTCCAAATAGAGGTCATTTGGGGGGTATTTGTCCAGCCCTGGCATTTTAGGGCCTCAATAATTGAGCTAGGCAGACAGTACATGGGGATTGTTTAATTCACATATATATATATATATATATATATATATATATATATATATATATATATATTTTTTTTATTTATTTTTTTAAACTGAATAAAACTTAACCACTTGCCGACCGCGCACCGTCGAAATACGTCCACAAGGTGGCTCTGCTGGGCGAGAGCACGTAATATGACGTCCTCTCTCCCAGCCGCCACTAGTAAACACACAGCTCCCGGTCCTGTCAGCAGGGGAAATGCTGATCTTCGGTTCATACAATGTATGAACCGAGGATCAGTGTTTCCCCTAGTGAGGCCACCCCCCCCCACAGTAAGAACACACCCAGGCATACTTAACCCCTTCCCCGCCCCCTAGTGTAAACCCCTTCACTGCCAGTGGCATTTTTATAGTAATCCAATGCATTTTTATAGCACTGATCGCTATAAAAATGCCAATGGTCCCAAAAATGTGTCAAAAGTGTCTGAAGTGTCCGCCATAATGTCGCAGTACCGAAAAAAAAATTGCTGATCGCCGCCATTACTAGTAAAAAAAATATAATAAAAATGACATAAAACTACCCCCTATTTTGTAAACGCTATAACTTTTGCGCAAACCAATCAATAAACGCTTATTGCGATTTTTTTTTACGAAAAATATGTAGAAGAAAACGTATCGGCCTAAACTGAGGAAAAAAAATGTTTTTTTATATATTTTTGGGGGATATTTATTATAGCAAAATGTAAAAAATATTCATTTTTTTCAAAATTGTCGCTCTATTTTTGTTTATAGCGCAAAAACTAAAAACCGCAGAGGTGATCAAATACCACCAAAAGAAAGCTCTATTTGTGGGAAAAAAAGGACGCCAATTTTGTTTGGGAGCCACGTCGCACGACCGCGCAATTGTCTGTTAAAGCGACAGAGTCCCGAATCGCAAAAAGTACTCTGGTCTTTGGGCAGCAATATGGTCCGGGGGGTAAGTGGTTAAAGTAAAAAAAAAAAATCAAACTGATTTGCTTTAATGCCCCATTTCCAACAGCACATATTCATCTGTCATTCTCTCCCATGCTGCTCTGTTTAGTCCTGAGAATGAGGGTGAGAAGGCCTATGTAAGATTCTATTCACTCAAGTTGGAGTGTACACAGGTCTGAAGGCTTCCTTATTACTTCCTCGCTAAGCAAAGTGAGAAGAGAGCACAGCAAGTTAGCGCAAGTATATGTATAATTTATTAATTGTGTTAAAAGTTCAGAAAAGAAAGTCAACATGTTTCAGGGGTTTAAGGCTCCCTCTTCATCAGGGCTTAGAAACTGGTTGAAATGGAGGCTTATACTGGACACACAATTGCAAGGCAACACAAGTTGTAATGACTGCAGTGTAATCTCCATTTTGCTTAATCTGAAGGCAGTTAGTAGGATATGCCACTCTCACCAAACATGGAGGCAGGAGGTAGGAAAGGGCAGATTTTTTAATTTAAAAAGATAATAAAAAATACAAATTATTTGTTTCTTATATTTCCAGAGGAAGAGGGTTGCATCAGTGCAAACTTTATTTTTGGAGTGAAGGTCCATTTTAAGTCCAACCTCTTTTTTTCTAACTTCGTGTTACATTACCATTGCCACATTTCCTGATAAGCTCTATTTGGCATATGGAGCCTATTAGAATTTGAATAATGGAAACCTGGTTTCCCTAAAATAAATATGTTAACTAGGGATGAGCTTCGAGTTCGAGTCGAACTCATGTTCGACTCGAACATTGCCTGTTCGCCTGTTCGGCGAACAACGAACAATTAGGGGTGTTCGCGGCAAATTCGAAAAGCCGTGGAACACCCTGTTAAAGTCTATGGGAGAAATCTAAAGTGTTAATTTTAAAGGCTAATATGCAAGTTAGTGTCCTAAAAAGTGTTTGGGGACCTGGTTCCTGTCCCAGGAAACATGTATCAATGCAAAAAAAAGTTTTAAAAACTGCCGTTTTTTCAGGACCAGTGAATTTAATAATGCTAAAAGTGAAACAATAAAAGTGTAATATTACTTTAAATTTAGTACCTAGGTGGGGTGTAAAGTCAGCATGTGAAAAAGCGCATGTTTCCCGTACATAGAATTGTCCCTGTACAAAGTGTCATTTCTGAAAGAAAAAAAGCCATTTAAAACCGGCTTTGCGGCTCTAATGAATTGTCGGCTCTTTCAATTACAGAGATAGTTCATTCATAAAGAAAAGAAAAAATGTGTGGGGTTCCCCCAAATTAAATTACCAGGCCCTTCAGGTCTGGAATGGATATTAAGGGGAACCCCGCCGTAAAAAAAAAAAAAAATGGCGTGGGTTCCCCGCAAATATCCATACCAGGCCCTTCAGGTCTGGTGTGGATTTTAAGGGGAACTCCACCCCAAATTTAACAAAAAAAATGGCGTGGAGTCCCCCTAAAAATCCACACCAGACCCTTATCCAAGCACGTTAACCTGGCCGGCCGCAGAAAAGAGGGGGGGACAGAGTGCGGCCCCCCCTCTCCTGAACCGCACCAGGCCACATGCCCTCAACATGGGGAGGATGTCCCCATGTTGATGGGGACAAGGGCCTCATCCCCACAACCCTTGCCCGGTGGTTGTGGGGGTCTGCGGGCGGGGGGCTTATCAGAATCTGGAAGACCCCTTTAACAAAGGGGACCCCCAGATCCTGGCCCCCCCCCTATGTGAATTGGTAATGGGGTACACTGTACCTCTACCATTTCACGAAGGAAGTGTAAAGAGCTAAAAAATAAACACACTGACACCGTAGAAAAAATCCTTTATTAATAAAAAAAAATAAAAAAATCCAGCGATGTGGATCCACTCTCGGCCCGGCCCGCCCGCTCCAACGTTGTCTTCTTCTATCCTGCGATGGATGATCTCTCTCCAGCGTCGGATGATCAGCGGTCCGGTCCAGCGATGCAGAAGATCCATCCGTCCAGAGCGCAGTAGGGGAGCTCCCCTCCCCGCTGGACACAGCCCAGCGGAATGACGCGCTGGAGCTGTGACAGTTCTTATATAGGGGAAGCGGCCACCCGTCACGTGACCCCGCCCCCTCTGACGCACCCTCGTACGTCACTGGGAAAGCCCTGGACCGGGAAAACATGCGCTTTTTCACATGCTGAATTTACACCCCCCTTTAGGTACGAAATTTAAAGTAATATTACACTTTTATTGTTTCACTTTTAGCATTATTAAATTCACTGCTCCTGAAAAAACAGCCGTTTTTAAAACTTTTTTTTTGCATTGATACATGTTTCCTGGGACAGGACCCAGGTCCCCAAACACTTTTTAGGACAATAACTTGCATATTAGCCTTTAAAATTAACACTTTAGATTTCAAATGTTCGAGTCCCATAGACTTTAACGGGGTTCTAAAGTTCACACGAACATTTGGTGTGTTCGCAAGTTCTGATGCGAACCGAACAGGGGGGTGTTCGGCTCATCCTTAATGTTAACCTTTTAGCTCCTAACTGAAAGCCAATTTGTTGTCTTTGTCAGGGTCCAGATCTGAAACGGTGACCTCTGGCTGTAGCTCTTCTTGCTCTGCCACTTGAGATGCTGGACAACTCCCTGTCTTATCCTTTGGACAATCTTGCCTTAAACCTTGTTTCTGGTGAACATTGAACTTTTTTCTACTCCTATGAACTTTCTGATTTAAGCCATATATTTGTATTTCCTGTTTGCCAGATTAGTGTGCTCTTCTCCAGGCAATATTGTGCTCCTTTTACTTCTGAAACCATCCATATCTTTACTACCACTCATCACTGACCATAGGCTTGTTCCCTTAGCTATGCTTCAACTTGATCTCACCCTGCAATCATTTGTTATGGACATTTGGCTTGTTCCTCAACTACGCTTCTGCTGGATCCCAACCTGTAACCACTTGTTATCCCCCTTTGGCTTGTTTACTGATTTCCCTTCTGCTTGACCCCAACCTGCTACATCTGCTACCAGACCCAGGCTTGACTCCTGATGGTGGGGATCATGAGGACCAGGACCTGGCAGTAACATGCAGCAAAACCCATCTCCACCGATAGGAGCTCTTGTGAAAACCGGTTAATGCTTAGAATCCACTCCTCCAGTGAGCTTGCCTTTTCCACCAGGGTGACCCGCTTGTGTACTTATCCTGTTGGTCAGTTGGGACCTCTCTATTGCTAGAGCTTCTGAGCCTGACCCCTGACCATGACAGTATTCAATATAATTGCTACAAAATCACTTAAAAATAGCCATAGTTATGAAGCAGGGACTGGGGGTGCCGGCACCATCATGCCACCAATAGTTTCTTGTGATCAGAATGACAAAAAGTTTACTTTAGGCAAGACAAATCTAAGTGACATATTAACTTTTATTTCTTAAATATGTATATGTAAATATATAAATGCCTCAGGTGACATTTTGCCTAGAAAATATTTAAATATTTTTTTTTTATATATTTTCATCTCTAAGTTCTTCCAAATGCTTTGTATCCCATTATGTAAAAGAGAAGTACATTAGTTATCAAAATTTGCAGCTAGTGAGTAAGGACGTAAAACCCTAGTCTTTTCAGAAGAATATAGGACACGTTGTTATTTGCTTTTTTTCTGTCCTTGTCATGCTGTCTAATAAACAAGAACTTTCTAGAAGTTGTAAGGTTGCCAAAAATGTATGGGTAATGGGAGTGATCAGTACACTAGGATAATAGCTACTACTTTCACAGTTCCTTCAGCTGTTTGTAAGGTATAGGTGCAAATGGAAAACTAGACATGTATCCGTACTTCTCGTGGGCAAGCTAACAGTCATCTTATCAATGGTGTGAAATGATGGTAGGTATTCTACTTTAAGAATGCTTTTAAGGAAACTGCTAAAAAATATCGAAAGAAAGATTCTTAAAACCTGTCTCTATATCATTATATACCACGTTAACATGTATACAGTATGTTCATTTAAAATACGATTTGGCCAGTGTGTTACATACCATAGAAGTTTGAAATGCTTGAAACATACAATGCAAACAAATACGTCAATAAAAAGTAATTAAAAGCTTAAAGGGTCACTAAAGGAATACATTTTTTTAGCTAAATAGCTTCCTTTACCTTACTGCAGTTCTGGTTTCATGTCCTCATTGTTAGTTTTTGCTCTAATCCTTCTCTGTTCTGAACACTTCCTGGTTGTCTGTTTCCTAATGAAAAAACTCCTGGGAGCTTTCTCTCTGTGGTCACTAATCAAGGAGGTGTGATTACTGTGTGTCTAAAACCCCTCAACCCCAATCGGTTTCGTTTTACAAACCATCACTGCCCTGTATTATCTCTGTACATCATACAGCATGCAAAAACGAAACTGAAACTGTAGGTACATTATATGATTGATTTTTTATCTATTTTTAATCATTTTTAAAAGGAATCAGTTAACTATTATGTCTCTATACCCTGTAAACAGTCATTTCAGCAAAAAAGAATTTTCCTTTACAACTCCTTTAACTCTGGGCCAAACTTAGGGCCAGATTCACGTAGGGCAGCGGCAGCGTAACGTATCGTACATACGTTACACCGCCGCAATTTTTCATCGCAAGTGCCTGATTCACCAAGCACTTGCGATGAAAACTACGCCGGCGGCCTCCGGCGCAAGGCGGGCCAATTCAAATGGGCGTGTGCCATTTAAATTAGGCGCGCTCCCGCACCGGACCTACTGCGCATGCTCCGTTTCTTAACTCCCGCCGTGCTTTGCGCGCCGTGACGTCATTTTTTCGAACGGCGGCGCGCGTATCGTAATTCCGTATTCCCGGACGGCTTGCGCAAACGACGTTACTTTTTAAATTTCGGCGCGGGAACGACGGCCATACTTTAGACAGCAATACGTTTTCTGACTAAAGTTAGGGCACCTAAAACGACGACTAACTTTGCGACGGGAAACTAGACTAGCGGCGACGTAGCGAATGCGAAAATCCGTTGAAAATCGCCGTAACTCCTAATTTGCATACCCGACGCTGGTTTACGACGCAAATTCCCCCCAGCGGCGGTACTGCATCCTAAGATCCGACAGTGTAAAACAATTACACCTGTCGGATCTTATGGATATCTATGCGTAACTGATTCTATGAATCAGTCGCATAGATAGAAACAGAGATACGACAGCGTATCAGGAGATACGCCACCGTATCTCCTTCGTGAATCTGGCCCATAGTTCTAGAAAATAAAAAACGGACATCGAGTACGGAGCTCGCGACAGGGACCGCCGGCAGCGCGCACGACCATCCGACAGCAAATTAAAGGGGACATATATATACGCCCATTGTACCGAATCCATAAAAATTATTAAAGTTTCTTTATTATCTATTTTTTAGTATATATAGTGAGGTGTGGGCAAATGGGCAGGACCAATGAGTGCACTGGAAGATGGGAGCAGTTGACACAGTGGGCCTGATTTACTATGCTATGTGCGCTGCGCTGGTTCATGCGTTAATTAGTACTCCGGGTGGAGGCTTAATTGGGCGCATGAACCAGCGTAGCAGCCGGCGCATTGAAACTAATATGTAAAGCCGCGCCGAACTCCCTATAGAAGTCTATGGGAGAAATCAAAAGTGTTCATTTTAAAGGCTAATCTGCAAGTTTAGTCATAACAAGTGTTTGGGGACCTCAGTCCTGTCCCAGGGAACATGTATCAATGCTTTTTTTATTTTTTAAAACGGCCGTTTTTTCGGGAGCAGTGAAATTAATAATTCTTAAAGTGAAACAATAAAAGTGAAATATTCCTTTAAATTTCGTACCTAGGGGGGGGGTGTAATGTCAGCATGTGAAATAGCGCATTTTTCCCGCACTTAGAACTCCCCCTGCACAAAGTGACATTCAGAAGGAAAAAAGTCATTTAAAAATTCACACGCGGCTATAATGAATTGTCGGCTCTGACAATTCTAAAGGGATTCATTCATAAAACAAACAAAAAAATGTGTAGGGGTTCCCCCAAATTAAATTACCAGGCCCTTCAGGTCTGGAATGGATATTAAGGGGAACCCCGCCGTAAAAACCAAAAAAAAAAAAGACGTGCGGTTCCCGGCAAATATCCATTCCAGGCCCTTCAGGTCTGGTGTGGATTTTAAGGGGAACTCCACCCCAAATTGAAAAAAAAAATGGCGTGGAGTCCCCCTAAAAATCCACACCAGACCCTTATCCGAGCACGTTGACCTGGCCGGCCGCAGAAAAGAGGGGGGGACAGAGTGCGGCCCCCCCCTCTCCTGAACCGCACCAGGCCACATGCCCTCAACATGGGGAGGATGTCCCCATGTTGATGGGGACAAGGGTCTCATCCCCACAACCCTTGCCCGGTGGTTGTGGGGGTATGCGGGCGGGGGGCTTATCAGAATCTGGAAGACCCCTTTAACAAAGGGGACCCCCAGATCCTGCCCCCCCCCCTATGTGAAATGGTAATGGGGTACATTGTACCTCTACCATTTCACCCCAAAAAAAATGTCAAAGTGTTAAAAATGACAGTAGCCGGTTTTTGACAAATCTTTTAATAAAATCTTCTTTTCTTCTTTCCTTCGGGTTTCTTCCGCTGCTTCTTTCTTCTCGTCCACATCTTGCCCGACGTCTTCTTCTATCTTCTCCGTCCGTCCTTCAGCCTTCTGGTCCCGCATCTTGCCCGTTGTCTTGTCCTGTCTTCTTCTCCGTCCGTCCGCCAGCCTCCTCGTCCGCATCTTGTGTCTTCTGCGGTCTTCTTCTCGGTCCGCCAGCCTTCTCGTCCCCGGACCCAGCGTTTGAATTTGATTTGGCCGCCGTGTTCCCGCTCCTGGGACCCGCCCCCCTCTGACGCCACAAGTAAACTCCTTAGAAGGTCATGTGCGTCAGAGGGGGGCGGGGTCACAGAGCGTCACACAGCGGGGGAATTCAATTTCAATCGCGCCGCCCGGAGAAGAAGTTCCCGCCGTGTCACACTCATGTGACCCCGCCCCCCTCTGACGCACATGACCTTCTAAGGAGTTTACTTGTGGCGTCAGAGGGGGGCGGGTCCCAGGAGCGGGAACACGGCGGCCAAATCAAATTCAAACGCTGGGTCCGGGGACGAGAAGGCTGGCGGACCGAGAAGAAGACCGGAGAAGACACAAGATGCGAGGAGGCTGGCGGAAGGACGGAGAAGAAGACAGGACAAGACAACGGGCAAGATGCGTGACCAGAAGGCTGAAGGACGGACGGAGAAGATAGAAGAAGACGTCGGGCAAGATGTGGACGAGAAGACCCGAGAAAGAAGCAGCGGAAGAAACCCGAAGGAAAGAAGAAAAGAAGATTTTATTAATAGATTTGTCAAAAACCGGCTACTGTCATTTTTAACACTTTGACATTTTTTTTGGGGTGAAATGGTAGAGGTACAATGTACCCCATTACCATTTCACATAGGGGGGGGGGCCAGGATCTGGGGGTCCCCTTTGTTAAAGGGGTCTTCCAGATTCTGATAAGCCCCCCGCCCGCATACCCCCACAACCACCGGGCAAGGGTTGTGGGGATGAGACCCTTGTCCCCATCAACATGGGGACATCCTCCCCATGTTGAGGGCATGTGGCCTGGTGCGGTTCAGGAGAGGGGGGGGGGCCGCACTCTGTCCCCCCCTCTTTTCTGCGGCCGGCCAGGTCAACGTGCTCGGATAAGGGTCTGGTGTGGATTTTTAGGGGGACTCCACGCCATTTTTTTTTTCAATTTGGGGTGGAGTTCCCCTTAAAATCCACACCAGACCTGAAGGGTCTGGTATGGATATTTGGGGGGACCCCACGCCATTTTTTGGGGTTTTTTTTACGGCGGGGTTCCCCTTAATATCCATTCCAGACCTGAAGGGCCTGGTAATTTAATTTGGAGGGACCCCCTTTTTTTTTTTTTTTTTTTTTTTTTTAATGAGCAATGACTCTATTCTTTATAGCCATGAGTACTTTAACCACTTGCCCACCGGGTTAATTCTGGCACTTCTCTCCTTCATGTGAAAATCACAATTTTTTTGCTAGAAAATTAATCAGAACCCCCAAACATTATATATTTTTTTTAGCAGACATCCTAGGGAATAAAATGGCAGTCATTGCAATACTTTTTGTCACACCGTATTTGCGCAGCGGTCTTACAAGCGCACTTTTTTTTGATAAAAATCACTTTTTTGAATTAAAAAATAAGACAACAATACATTTTGCCCAATTTTTTTATATATTGTGAAAGATAATGTTACACCGAGTAAAATGATACCCAACATGTCACGCTTAAAAATTCTACAGGTTGCATTTTTTGAGTTGCAGAGTAGGTCTAGGGCTAGAATTATTGCTCTCACTCTAACGATCGCGGCGATACCTCACTTGTGTGGTTTGAATACTGTTTTCATATGCGGGCGCTACTCGCGTATGCGTTTGCTTCTGTGCGCGAGCTCGTCGGGACGGGGCGCTTTAAAATTTTTTTTTGGGTTTTCTTATTTCTTTTTATTTAGTTTTATAATTTTTTACACTGAAATAAAAAAAGAAAAAAAAATGATCAGTTTTCTTCCTATTACAAGGAATGTAAACATCCCTTGTAATAGGACTAGTGTGTGACAGGTCCGTTTTTATGGAGAGAGGCGGGGTCAATAAGGCTGGAAAGCATGGTATTGAAAAAAAAAATAAAAGATCTCATGCTTTCAGCTGCAATCATGTTCGTTCACCACAGTGGTGTAGTGTATAGCACTTTGACCTAGCAGCAAAAGAGTCGTTGGTTCGAATCCCGCCCGTGACAGCATCTGCATGGAGTTTGCATGTTCTCCCTGTGCCTGCGTGGGTTTCCTCCCACAATATAAAAACACGCTGTAAATCGGTTCCGGTCTAAATAAGCCCTAATATGCAGTAGTATATTTAGGTTTGGTTCTGCCCTAGGCCTGACTACATATCTGCACCTCCTAATAGAAAAATGACCCACCCCTTCCTGTCAAGGTCACACCCTGTTTTTGTATAACCCCGCCCAGTAATTTTCAGGGGACCCACACACTAGTTCTGGGGGGGCACTGGATTCCCTTAACCACTTCCATACCAGGCACTTACGCACCTTCCCGCCCAAGCCAATTTTCAGCTTTCAACACTGTCGCACTTTGAATGGCAATTGCGCGGTCATACAACACTGTACCCAAACAAAATTGGCGTCCTTTTTTCCCCACAAATAGAGCTTTCTTTTGTTGTTATTTGATCACCTCTGCGTTTTTTTTTTTTGCGCAACAACTAAAAAAAGACTGCAAATTTTGAAACAAAAAAACGTTTTTATTTTTTTAGGTTAATTTTTTTGTAAATAAGTTTTTCTCTTTCAATTACGGGCACTGATATGGCGGCACTGATGGGCATCGATGAGATGGCACTGATGGACATCGATGAGGTAGTACTGACGGGCACAGATGAGGTGGCATTGATTGGCGGCGCTGCTATGCGGCACTGATGGGCACTCATAGGCGGCACTGATGGGCACTCATGGGCGGCACAGATGGGCGGCACTTATGGGTGGCACTGATGGATACTTATGGGCGGCACTTATGGGTGGCACTGATGGATACTTATGGGTGGCACAGGTGGGCACTGATAGGTGGGCACTGTGCATGGATGGGCACTGTGGGGTGGCACTGATGGACACTGTGGGGTGGCACTGATTTTCCCAGTCAGTGCCCATTTGTGGGCACTGATTGGCATCTTTTTTCTTATTTTTTAATGCTTTTTGTTTTTTTGTTCTATATTTTTTTTGTTTTTGCACACCCTGGTGGTCCAGGGTGGGCATCCCTGGTGGTCCAGTGTGGTGATCCGAGTGGGGGCTGCGCTGATAAACAATCAGCGCGAACGCCCCCTGTCAGGAGAGCCGCCGATCGTCTCTCCTATACTCGCGTCTGTCAGACGCGAGTGAGGAAGAGCCATCGATGGCTCTTCCTGTTTACATCGTGATCAGCCGTGATTGGACACGGCTGATCACGTGGTAAAGAGTCTCCGTGTCCGTGAGAGACTCTTTACCGAGATCGGAGATGCAGGGTGTCAGACTGACACCCCGCATCCCCGATCGCCGCGCTGCGTGCCCCCACAGGCGCGTGCGGCATGAAATCCTGCAGGACGTCCTGTCAGGATTGTGTAACCACTTCCCGGACGTAAATCGGCCATAGGCTGGGCGGGAAGTGGTTAATTTGCATAGTTTTTCTCTCACTTCCTGTTTGGCTATGGGGCAGGAAGTGAAGGCAAATCTCCCCAATTGGACACAGATAATACAAAATAAACTGACAGGGCCTATAACCCTCCCTCACTCTATCCAAAATTAAAGAAAATAAAACTTGTTGATTATAGTTCTTGTCAGGGGCGGACTGACCATTGAGTCACTCGGGCACTGCCCGAGGGCCCCATGCCACTAGGGGGCCCCATCCGGGTTGCCAGGCTCAGTAAAACCAGGGACAGTATGTAAAAATCTGTGTTTTTTTTAGATCTGTCCCTGATATGTCCGAAAATGACATGCTTTTAATGTGAATATCCCAAGATTTTAGCTGCCCGCCTCTGCACTACCTCCTGGCGTGGTGGTCATCTGTAAGCCAGAGGGGCCCCATAATCTTCTATTGCCCAGGGGCCCCATGAGTTGTCAGTCCGCCCCTGGTTCTAGTTTAAGCACAAATTTCATAGAGTTTTATTGAGAGCCCTAAGAAAATATAACCATGCCAATAGGCCAGGATAGAGCGTTGCTAATATGTAGGAATGTGTGTGTTAGAGCACCCCACCCAATGTTAACTAAAAAATTATTAATTTGCAAATAAGTATTATCTGCTCATTTTTTTGGGGATGTCTGCACCCCTGATAGTGACAACATTTGTGAGGTGTCTTCACCCTTTCTAATTCATTCACTTCCTGTCACATAGCCAAACAGGAAGTGAGGGTAAAACCTTACTAATATCTTTTCTTGGGGACACAGAGATCAATCTAAATAGTTTCCCATTATGTAAATTGCACTCTAGCATTTTGCTGTGTACACCCCAAATTATTAGGGATCTTGGACTTTGGGGTCCATTTACTAAAGGCAAATCCACTTTGCACTACAAGTGCAAAGCAAGGAAGAAAGAAAACAAAACAACTTTGCTTCTACAGGATTGGATGTTAAAACCATCAGTGCTTCCTCTCTGATTTTCAGCAACTATGCTTGTACTGCAGAGTGGCTTTGCCTTTACTAAACCCCAAACTAAATAATCATTTGGGGCAGGGATCCTCAAACTACGGCCCTCCAGCTGTTTTAGAACTACACATCCCATGAGGCCTTGTAATGCACTGACATTCACAGACATGACTAGGCATGATGGGAATTGTAGTTCCTGAACAACTGGAGGGCCGTAGTTTGAAGACCCATGATTTGGGGTGTACACAGCAGTGCTGGAGTGCAATTTGCTTAATGGGGACACTAGTTAGATTGACCTGTGTCCCCAAGAAATGACACTGGTAGGGTTTTAACCTCACTTCCTGTTCAGCTGTGTGACAGGAAGTGAAGCCAATTTTAAGAAAAGGGACACAAAGCTCAACACAAAAATAAAAAAACACAAAGCAGGGGTTCTAACACTCACTTGGCTTCCCTCAAACACCCACAATTTGAATAGGATTGCCTTGCGCTAGATTTAAGCACAGTGCTGTAAATCAGCACGTCAAGCCTGTCCACCAATAGCAAACCCCCCCCACAGGCCATGTTTGCAGGTTTTCCTTCATCTTGCACATGTGCTTTAAAATACAGTCTGGACAGCAATTCTTGATAAGAGAAATCCCCAAAACATGTCCTGTCGGGGGTACTTGAGGGCTGAGGACCACTGCAGAAAAAATAAAATGACCAGTTTTGTCTTTAAAGTCATGGAGAATAAACATGGCAAACATTTCATGATTACACACCAGGAAAGAAGCTTAGACACACATAATTTGTTAGGCCCAAACCGATTTCAGCTGCAGCTGTCAACATATGTAGCATGAAAAAGTAACAAAAGACAAACTTAACAATTTTAAAGTAATTTTTATTGGTCAACAAAACAAGCAAAGCGAAAAAAGACAAACAAACAAACACAAACAAAAATACATTTCAAAATTCTAAATAACCATAGCTTCACACATTTTTCATAAAATAAGGCCACATAGACAAATACATCAAAGTGAACATCATTTAAAAATAAACCAAAACCATTGGCAAAATAAAACAAAACCCATGCAACAAACCACATTTGTGTTTAGCAACAGCATTTCTGCCAGCCTGCCCCTTCTGAGGGCAGCTGAGGACTGATCGATCCAAGCTTTTTATAACAGTGCTAGTAATGAAGCAATTGAAATCACATGAACAAATTGCAGTCTCTAGTTTGGGTGAGCTTGTAATTGGGCACACCTGCAATTAACCCAAACCACGCTCTATGAGCATCCAAGGAGTGTTTTTCACCTTTTAAAAAGAAAGGATATTTTTTTTCTAAGTGTTTGAGCATGCTCAGTTCATCACACATGTAGGAACCAAGCTGCAATGGAATGAGAGCTTTTTTTTTTTGGTTTCCCCTGATCTGATGCTTTCCAGCCTGAAGGGGAGGTGTTAAAGACAGAAGTAAACACGCACATTTAATAATCTATTTGTGGGAAAAAAAAGGTTGCCAATTTTGTTTGGGAGCCACGTCGCACGACTGCGCAATTGTCAGTTAAAGCGACGCCGTGCCGAATCACAAAAACTTGCCCGGTCATTGACCAGAAATATGGTCCGGGCTCAAGTGGTTAAAAATTAACAAAACACAAAAGTGAGCCCAATTTTTGGGGATAATGTGAAAGATGATGTTACACTGAGTAAATAGATACCTTACATGTCACGCTTTACTATTGGAAACACTCCTGCAATGGGGCCAAAATGAATTCCGTGAATATCCCCATAGGCGACCTTTTATTTTTTTTTCCAGGTTACCAGTTTATAGTTACAAAGAAGGTCTAGTGGTAAAAGTATTGCTCTCGCTCTAAGGCACGCGTCAATACCTCACATGTGTGGTTTGAACGATGTTTATATATGTGGGCGGGACTTGCGTAAGTCCCGCCCACATATGTAAAAATTATTTTTACTTTTTGCTATAATAAATATCCCCAAAAATATATATTGTAAAAAATAAAAAAACCCTCAGTTTAGGCCGATACGTATTCTACATCTTTTTGGTTCCAAAAAATCGCAAATAGCGTTTAGTGTTTGGTTTTGGCAAAAGTTATAGCGTCTACAAAATATATATTTTTTTGTTTTAACTAGTTATTGGGGCGATCAGCGATTTTTATCAGTACTGCGACATTATGGCGGACACATCGAACACTTTTTTGGAACCATTGGCATTTTTCTATCGATCAGTGCTGTAAAAATGCATTGCTTACTGTAAAAATGCCACTGGCAGGGAAGGGGTTAACACTAGGTGCGAGGGAGGGGTTAAATATGTTCCCTGGGTGTGTTCTAACTGTAGGGGGGGGACTGACATGTGTAAATGACAGATCGCTGTTCATGAAGGGGAACTCCAGACCAAAAAAGCTTCCAGCTCCTCCCAGTTTGGTCATTCCACTTCCTGCTGGAGTAGTGAGAAGACCTGTCTTCCAGAGCTCCTGTGTTCCAGAGGATCCAGCCACCTAGGACCAGCCTCCAGCCCCAGCCCCTGGCCCCGGAAGAGGGGAGGGATGGCCTCCCTCAGCCCAGGTGAAGGACCAGCATCCGGCCTCCGGAGTAACCAGCAGCACCTGCCCTCCTCCAGCCAGACGAAGATCAGCAGGGATGACCGCCTCTTCCTGGGCACCCAGCAGGGTCTCTTAGACTGGACCAGCATTCAACCAGGTGAGACTGAGGCCAAAGCCAGGAAGAGGTGTGATAAGATCAAGTCCCTGCTGGTTAGGATAGCCCAGGCCTGCGTGGAAAAAATGACAGCTCTCGCAGGCCTGAGGGACAAGAGGGACAGGTGCTCTAGTAGTAAGAGGTCGGAGTATAGGGGGGCCATCAATACCCTCAAGCTTGAGGTTAATGAAATCTGGGGTTACCTGGGAGGTTTTTTCGAACGTGGGGCTGGAGAGGTGTGCTTTCTTGAGGAGCTCCGGAAGACCCTCCAGCAGGCCAACCAATCAGGAAGTCAGACGGCAAGGAGGAGCAGCGGGCGGTCGGGGTCCCAACCCTCCAAGCAGCCGGGGAAGTCAGGAGAGCCTGGGTGTAGTGGGGGGGGTGGAAGCTCTGGTGGTGCAGGGCCCAGTAAGGCCATAAAACCTGGGGAGGGCTCCCGAGAGCCGATCCCTCGGTCCGTGAAAAAAGGGGCTGGGGGGTTGGCTATGACAGGGGAGCCCAGTGATCCAGGAGGCCGCAGGGCCCAGGCGCCGCCGGAGGTACCCCCCCGGTGTCTTCGGGTCAGCATGCCCAGGCTCCCTCAGGATGGTCACGCTGCCACAGCTGGGGCCCACCATGTGCCGGCCTCCATGACCCCTCAGCGTGCAGTAGAGCGGGATGATCTGGCAGTGAAAGTGTCAGGGACTGCTCCTGCAGCTGCTATGTCACCGGGAGAGGGGCAGGTACATGGTGGAGGTATAATAACAAAGTCAGCTTCAGGCAAACAGCTGGTGTGTAGTGTGACCAAGATGGCGCCGGCTGCTGGGGGAGGAGCAGCTGAGGCCACATTCCCCAGTGGGAATCAACCCCTTTTCTGGGAAGGGGGATGTGGCCAGCTCCCATCCAGTGCTCGGGACCCGGAAGTGACCGCCCGTGAACCGGAAGTGCACCCCCCGCGAACCGGAAGTGCACCCCCCGCGACCGGAAGTGCACCCCCCGCGACCGGAAGTGCACCCCCCGCGACCGGAAGTGCACCCCCCGCGACCGGAAGTGCCCCCCCGCGATCGGAAGTGCCTCCCTGCGAATCTGCGGCTGGTGTCACCGGCTTGGAGGACCTGGGGGATGAGAGGCCGGGGGTGCGGGGGTGCCTAGTCCCGGATGCTGCAGCAGGCACCTCCAGGCACCCCCGGCAAGTAATGGACGGTAATATGGACGGTAATATGGACGGTAACATGGACGGTAAGCTGCCACCCCCCCAGGTCCCCATGGACATTACCACAAGCCCCGAGGGGCTCCCTGCAGGACAGGCGGGGTGGGGGGAATGTCAGGTGGGACCCCTCCTGGTGGACTGTGCAGCTTATGACTTTATCCGGCAGTTGGAGGGGTCCCAGGGGGGCATCCCCCCAATACGGGTTGAGTCCCAAGGGGCTGGTGAGGTCGCAGAGGGGTCTGGGTGGGGGAGTTTGGTGGGGGAGGTACCCCCCTCTGCTGTGGCCCCAGGGGGGGAGGAGCCTGTAGTCAGGCCAAGGGTGGTGGGTCAGGGTGGTCAGGGTAGTTCAGCGGGGGTGGGTGCAACACCACCGGCAGGGATGGGGGCCCCCCCGTCCCCCCCCACTTCTGGGGGTGCTGAGGGGGGTACCCCGCTTCCGGAGAACATCTTTCGGGGGTCTCCGGAGGCCAACTTATTGTCTGCCCTAAAGGGGGGTCGCTCTTTCGCCCAGGTGGCGGGCTCTCGTGCCCCTCTGGACCACCTGTACAGCCGGTTTGGCGCCCAGAATTTCCGCGCCCCCCCTGCTGACCAGGAGAGGACGCAGGGGTCGGCGTGGACGAGGGGTACAGGTGGTCCAGAGAGGAGGCGTAGGAATGTTGTCCAGCTTCGGTACGAGGGTCCGGACCCCTGCCCCGCCCGAGGTGAGGTGGTGGGCCTGGTACTCTCCTTGGGTTTTGGGGTGGGTGACCTTTTTGGGGTCATCCATCCCACCAACACACGGGAGTTTGATATAAGTTTTGTCACTCCCGTGTGTATGGAACGCTTCATCACCAGCTTTGGGTTGGTGAGGGGCGTTGACCCTTGGAAGAGGTACAGGCTCATTCCCATCTCCAGGCAGGAGGAGGTTAAGAACATCACCATTAGTGTTGAGCAGAATATGCCATATTCGATTTCGCGATATATCTCGAATATATATTCGAATATTCGAGATATATTCGCTAAATTCGAATATTCGTGATATTTTATCGAAATTAATTGATTGCGATTTTTCGCTATTGCGAATGCGAAAATAATTGCGATTTTTTATAACTGCGGTAGGAGCGCTCTGATTGGCTTAGAATATTCGTGATATTTTATCGAAATATCGCAACATGCGAATGCGATATTTATTGCGCAATTTCGAGATATGCTGGAGGAGCGCTCTGATTGGCTCAGAATATTCGTGATATTTTATCGAAATATCGCAACATGCGAATGCGATATTTATTGCGGAATTTCGAGATATGCTGGAGGAGCGCTCTGATTGGCTCAGAATATTCGTGATATTTTATCGAAATATCGCAACATGCGAATGCGATATTTATTGCGCAATTTCGAGATATGCTGGAGGAGCGCTCTGATTGGCTCAGAATATTCCTGATATTTTATCGAAATATCGCAACATGCGAATGCGAAATTGATTGCAGATATTTCGAAAACTGCTGTAGCAGCACTCTGAAATCGAATATGTATGATATTTTAACCAAAATACATATTGCGATTGCGATTTTTCGATCGCGCATGCGCAATTGCGCGAACAACACGCGACCATTTCCTGGACCCTTGCCAGTTTCCAACTTATGATCGCAGCGCAATCACACAGCAACATGGTTGGAAGCAATTTCACTAAGTCTGAGGAAAAGTTGCTGATTTGTGTAAGTATTTTGACCACTGTTATTTCATCATCTTCAACTGCATTTTAGTCTAGTTTAAAAGTTAGTATATATGATCAGATATTAGTATTTCACAAAAAATGTGTCTCCTGCTTTTACAAAACTACAAGTCCCAGCATGCCTGGACAGCTGCAGACACCCTGGTTGGCAAATGTGTATTTAGGCACTTTTCCTTGTTATTTAGCATAATGAATTTAAAAAATTTTTGGACATAGGACGTATGCGAACGTCCTGACTTCAGTGTCCTCAAGGCCCAAGGACGTTCGAATACATATTGCCCTTTAGATGTTGCAGAACTACAACTTCCAGCATGCCTGGGAATGCTGGCACTTCTAGTATTGTAAGTTCTGCAGGCCCCCATTTTTCAGGCCTTTATGCACGGGTCTCTAAACTGTGGCACCCTAGATGCAGCAAAAGTAAAATTCTTAGCATGCACTGACAGACCGTAGCTGATGGGAGTAGTAGTTTTGCAACAGCTGGAGTTGGACTGGTCTTGAAACCCAGAGTTAGGTAACAAACCCGTAGTGTTTTGCAACCATTCTGCCTCCAGCTGGTTATTTTCTGTTGAAAAGCCTGTGGCGTGCAAAACACAACCCAAAAACTCCACCCGGTGCAAGGAAAAATTTGCACACACCTAAAGAGTGACATCACAAAAAACTGCGACGGTTGCATACGTCAGTGGTCCTCCGAAAAGGTCCCGTCTCTGACCCCCCGGGGCGTTAGGCTCCTGACAGGGAAAAGAGTTACTGTGGTCCATACAGCCGAAGCCATATGGACCCATCTCGGTCCAAGCAGCGCAATCAACACGCGAACAACACGCGACCATTTCCTGGACCCTTGCCAGTTTCCAACTTTATGATCGCAACGCAATCGCAGAGCAAGATGGTTGGAAGTAATTTCACTGTATCTGAGGAAAAGATGCTGATTTGTGTAAGTATTTTGACCACTGTTATTTCATTATCTTCAACTGCATTTTAGTCTAGTTTAAAAGTTAGTATATATGATCAGATATTAGTATTTCACAAAAAATGTGTCTCCTGCTTTTACAAAACTACAAGTCCCAGCATGCCTGGACAGCTGCAGACACCCTGGTTGGCAAATGTGTATTTAGGCACTTTTCATTGTTATTTAGCATAATGAATTTAACATTTTATTGGACATAGGACGTATGCGAACGTCCTGACTTCAGTGTCCTCAAGGCCCAAGGACGTTCGAATACATATTGCCCTTTAGATGTTGCAGAACTACAACTTCCAGCATGCCTGGGAATGCTGGCACTTCTAGTATTGTAAGTTCTGCAGGCCCCCATTTTTCAGGCCTTTATGCACGGGTCTCTAAACTGTGGCACCCTAGATGCAGCAAAAGTAAAATTCTTACCATGCACTGACAGACCGTGGCTGATGGGAGTAGTAGTTTTGCAACAGCTGGAGGTGGACTGGTCTTGAAACCCAGAGTTAGGTAACAAACCCGTAGTGTTTTGCAACCATTCTGCCTCCAGCTGTTTTTTTCCTGTTGAAAAGCCTGTGGCGTGCAAAACACAACCCAAAAACTCCACCCGGATGCAGTGAAAAATGTGCACACACCTAAAGAGTGACATCACAAAAAACTGCGACGGGTACATACGTCAGTGGCCCTCCGAAAAGGTCCCGTCTCTGACCCCCGGGGCGTTAGGCTCCTGACAGGGAAAAGAGTTAGCAACGCATATCTCCCCTATACGTGTATCCTGTGTTGTTAATAATATATTCATAATTATGCAAATGATAATGGCTGCTATATTTATGCAAAAAAGGTGGCAACCGAAATGGCAGGATATAAAATCTTTCATGTTACCCCTGTCATTGATTAATAAGGCGAGAATGCTTCCAATTGTTGAATAGCATACATTTACGTCATATATCCATAAGGCTGTCAACAGAAGTATTACAATATACTTTGTTCTTCATCTTGCAGAAGTTCCTGGAAACAGGATACGATAAGCTGCGGAGGCAGCCAGAGAAAAGGGCTGTGGTCAGCGCCCTAATCGCTGACTTTGGCGGCCAACACGACCACAATGCAATTGTCAAGAAGTGGTCTGACCTGAAGAGGCGCCAAATGGATCAGGTCAGACGTCTTCGGGCTAAATATCATCCAGGTAAGTTATTGTTGACAGTTATGTTTTTTTTTAAAAAGTGTATTTTGTGCGTGAACTCGAAAGAGAGAGGAGCCGGCCTGCAGGAGTTGGGAGGCCTCCCCCAGAGACAATCTGCCACCTTTCTCCATGCCCCGGTTGGCAATAGCGGGTGTGAGGGGGTCCTCCCAACCCAACCTCGCATAGCACACCCACCAGGGGCGTGGCTGAGACCACCAAACGCAATTCACAGGTAGCCGAGAGCGGGATCCGAACCCCTAGCTGCAGAGGTGAATCACTTGTCAGTGCAGTGGCAATCGCGTGGAGCCACCGCAGCTCCTTTGGTGACAGTTATGTAAGGTCATATGTAATTCATGTAAGGTCAGATGTTGTTAACCAAGATGCCATGTTGTGCTAACATATATCAGCACCAGCCAAGGTATTCATAGTACTGTTGAAAAAAGACATGGGACAGCAGACAGGAACACAGAAGTTATGTGGGAACATAATTTTCCCATTGCTTTGCATGGGACTTTAAAGAAAAACCCCGACCATGGCAAGTGGGGGTGGGTAAGGTTTAAACCACCTATCCTATGTTTGTGGCTGACATATAAGTAACCTGTGTGCCAAGTTTCATATAAATATCTTTAGCCGTTTGTACGTGATGCTGGAACATACATACATACATACATACATACATACATACATTTATGCACACACACACGTTGAGTTTTATATATATAGATTACCACTAAATTCCTGTGTTAGGAGTGGGGTTGTTATAGTAATCCCGTGTGCTCCATCAGGCCCTTTTTTTAACATGAGATGGTCTGAACAAAACAAAGGAGACAAAAACAGCTCATTTTAACATGGTTGCATCCCAGCTCACGCTCAGTCCCCTGTAGTGCCCACAAGACCCTTTAATATAACATTGTCCCATTGGTTAACTGTCTATATAAATCAATTTGTATTCATATACAATACAGCAGAGTACACAGAATTTGCATACGTCATTAGAAAACATTTATATAATATATGAACATTGTGTTATTATAGGAGCTCCAATGCCAGTTGTCCGCGCCAAGCGCAGAAGGCGCCAGGCCGATGAGGAGGAGGAGGAGGAGGATGCGGCAGAGGAGGATGCGGCAGAGGAGGAGATGGATGAAGAGGAGCAGCCAGGGCCCTCCCACTCCCCAACCCCAGCTCCTGCTGAGGAGCAAGCTGAGGAGCTTCCCCCCCCCACCACCCCAACTTCTGAAGCAGAAGAGCAGGAGGAAGAGAGCGGTCCTGTGAGCCTCGTTCAGGAAGGTAAATATGTGCACAATTATTAATAACATTTCAACAATAAAATGTAGATATAAAAATGGACAACATATAAAGCGCACCTGTCAGATTGTAGAACCATAATATGGTATTGATGCTAGAAGTATACAGGTAGTGCATAATTATTAGGCAAGTTGTATTTTTGAGGATTCATTTTATTATTGAACAACAACCATGTTCTCAATGAACCCCAAAAACTCATTAATATCAAAGCTGAATTTTTTTGGAAGTAGTTTTTAGTTTGTTTTTAGTGTTAGTTATTTTCGGGGGATATCTGTGTGTGCAGGTGACTACTATTACTGTGCAGAATTTTTAGGCAACTTAACCAAAAAATAAATGTATACCCATTTTAATGATTTATTTTTAAAAGTGAAACCAATATAACATCTCAACATTCACAAATACACATTTCTGACATTTAAAAACAAAACAAAAACAAATCAGTGACCAATATAGCCACCTTTCTTTGCAAGGACACTCAAAAGCCTGACATCCATGGATTCTGTCAGTGTTTTGATCTGTTCACCATCAACATTGCGTGCAGCAGCAACCACAGCCTCCCAGACACTGTTCAGAGAGGTGTACTGTTTTCCCTCCTTGTAAATCCCACATTTGATGATGGACCACAGGTTCTCAATGGGGTTCAGATCAGGTGAACAAGGAGGCCATGTCATTACTTTTTTTTATTTAATACCCTTTCTTGCCAGCCACGCTGTGGAGTACTTTGACACGTGTGATGGAGCATTGTCCTGCATGAAAATCATGTTTTTCTTGAAGGGTGGTGACTTTTTCCTGTACCACTGCTTGAAGAAGGTCTCTTCCATAATCTGGCAGTAGGACTGGGAGTTGAGCTTGACTCCATCCTCAATCCGAAAAGGCCCCACAAGCTCATCTTTGATGATACCAGCCCAAACCAGTACTCCACCACCACCTTGCTGGCGTCTGAGTCGGACTGGAGCTCCCTGCCCTTTACCAATCCAGCCACGGGCTCTTCCATCTGGCCCATCAAGACTCACTCTCATTTCAGCAGTCCATAAAACCTTAGAAAAATCTTTCTTGAGATATTTATTGGCACAGTCTTGACGTTGCAGCTTGTGTGTCTTGTTCAGTGGTCATCGTCTTTCAGCCTTTCTTACCTTGGCCATGTCTCTGGGTATTGCACACCTTGTGCTTTTGGGCACCCCAGTGATGTTGCAGCTCTGAAATATGGCCAATCTTGTGGCAAGTGTCATCTTGGCAGCTGCACGCTTAACTTTTCTCAGTTCATGGGCAGTTATTTTGCACCTTTGTTTTTCCACACGCTTCTTTTGTTTCATGATCACGCTTCAGAAGCTTTGCAACTTTAAGAGTGCTGCATCCCTCTGCTAGATATCTCTCTATTTTGGACTTTTCAGAGTCTGTCAAATCCTTCTTTTGGCCCATTTTGACAAAGAAAAGGAAATTGACTAATAATTATGCACACCTGATATAGAGTGTTGATGTCATTAGACCACACACCTTCTCATTACAGAGATGTACATTACCTAATATGCCTAATCTGTAGTAGGCTTTCGAGCCTATACAACTTGGAGTAAGACAACATGTATAAAGAGGATGATGTGGTCCAAATACTCATTTGCCTAATAATTCTGCACTCCCGGGATGTGTTAGACACATAACAAGTGTATACACATGATAATGATTGATTAATAAGCAAAAAAAATGTTTTATTTATTTGGTAACGTTATTTTAAATCCAAATTTTTTTTTTATTATATCCTAACAGTATCAAGAAAGATGATGAGGCAGAACGCGCTCATAAAGACTACCCACCAGAGGATCCAGGCAAATCAGCGCCAGATCCGCTACCTTATTCAGCAAAATGTGCTGCTGGAGCAGCAGCAATTAAAAAATATAGAGAAGATGGAGCGCCTTCAGAAGCTCAATCAGAGTTATATCTGAAATTATGTTTTTATTAATAAATATTATTTTTTGGAAATGTTTCATTTCTTTTTGAGATAGATTTGTAGGTTTTTCAAAACATCAAACTTCACATCAAACAAATCAACATCAACACATTTAACTTCATAATAAGGAAAAACATTTTATACTATTATTTTATTTAACAGTAACCTAGGACAAACTAAAGCACACGACACAGACACGACGAACACAAAATAAACTGTTGAAAAATGAACATAACAAAAGCAACAATATATATATATATACAAAGAGAGAGAGAGGGAGAGCAAGAAAGAGAGAGAATGCAGATGAGCTCTTGCAGACAGCCCAATGGTTGCAGTATAAATGCCGCAAAACAGGGTTTAACATAAGGTTCATTGTTATAGTTACACTTGCTGTTTAGATCCGGTCTGGTAGCTTGTAGCGGAGGCTGTTGGTGGATCCGCTGTGCCAGAGAGGTCATGAAGCTTTACTCAGCATGGAGGCAGCAGCAGGAGTATTAAAATATAATATAACTAGACAATGCATTTCCTGAGGAAAATGCGAGTGGGAATGCTGAATAGCTTAATTGGTGAGCCCCTTGCCAAAGACATTCACCATAACCACTACACTATCTTTAGGACACACAGCTTCTTTCTCTATCTGCAAAGTATAGAGTATGCTGACTTCCTGGTCGCCCCTCCCCCCTCAATAGGTTTCCCCTCCCCCCCAGGTCAGTGAGGAGGAATATTGCACTGAGGTCAGGAAAGTGATTTATGGAAAGAAATAACATTACAAACGCTTTTAATTCACAGATCTAATACATGATTTAAGCCTCCAAACAAAGCTTAATAAAACCTCAAACGTACATGCAATTGATACAACGACTACACCGTTTGAAATACACGGCCCTTGTAAACGTATCGATATGAAATTTATGTAGATAAACTTAAAAATGTGGCCATGTCTGCGATTTAGAAAAGAGCGTCTTTGTGAGTTCTGCAGCAACATTTTTTAGATAATTTAACATGAGAGTCTATGAGACATAATTTCTGGCTGTTGCTCCAATAACTAAAACTAAAATACGTATCGCAGAATTGATCACATTGCCATAAACCAGACAAGCATAGCTACGTTTTGATATAAAAATTGTGTATGAAAAGTAGATCTTGTGGGCGTGAGACCAATTTGTTTCCCCTTTTTGTAAAGATATTTTTAATTACAAAGATCTCCAATGTTAAGGTCACATGACAGACTCTAAATCCCCTCCATAGGATTACATTATAACCTATCGCATTTTTGTGAAAAATTAGCAAAACGTAAATTGCATTTTCACCAAAAAATTGTAAACGATAAGGATCTGAAAAGTCATAGCCGGATAGCTAAATATTTAGTGATCGCTTTACAGTTTTTTCAGTGTCTGTAAGTGAAAGTATGAAGTAGCTGAAACTTTTGGCAGGGCATGTGAATTCAAAGGGGAAAAGGATGTTCTCATTGACTTCAATGTTAAAAAAAGGGTCTAAAAGCTTAAAATTTATAAAAGTGTAAAAAGTAGGAAAAAACTTGAAGAAGTCCCATCATTTGCTGAAAGAGACGAACATTTTTACAGTTGAATGGTCTCAATAGCTGAAAGTATGCCGAAGTTACGCAGAACCAAAAAACGTAAGGAATAATAAGATTACTAAATTTACGGATATCAATACTGGAAATGTTTATTAAAGCATTCACACTAATTAAGATTAATACATTTATGGGTATCCATACTAGGAATGCTTATTAAAGCATTCCCACTAAGTATCACACAG
>NW_024404560.1:0-87743 GCF_905171775.1 Rana temporaria | reverse complement strand
GTGTTTGGAACCTTTATTTCTTGTTCACTCTGCAAGCTTCTGTATTGTCACGACCTGGAAGTGCCGTCTGACTCTACTTCTGGGTAGTCAGCCTGGATCACATCAGAAACCCCCATCACATCAAAGTCCCCCCTTCACATTATGGTGTCATAGTATCATAGAGTGGGGTGGTACAGCCCACCCCAGCTCCCTTTAGATCAGGTCCTGGACCATCTTCATACATACAAATATAAGAGTGTTAAGTCCTGCGAGGCAACCTATGCTGAAAGAAAACACTGACTATGCCCTCCATCTGAAGATGCTAGTTGCCTGACTGTCAGGCAGTTCATTTCTTTGAACAAGTATGGAAAACAGGAGATCTGGTTTCATTTGAATTAGATTATTAATGTTTGCTCTGTGTACTTGAGCTAGATACATTTGGGTGAGTAGCCAATGGGATCAGCATTGAGAATCCTAAATATCCCTCAGCACTGGTATCTTTTACCTCTGGAGACTATGGGGCAGATCCACAAAGGTATTACAACCGGCGTATCTATTGATACGCCGGCGTAATTTGAAAATTCCAGCGTCATATCTTTGTTTTGAATCTCAAAACATGATACGACGGCATCTCGGGTCGATCCGACAGGCGTACGTCTAGTAACGCCATCGGATCTTAGGTGCATTTTTTTCCGCCGGCCGCTAGGTGTATGCAAATTAGCTATTTACGGCGATCCACGTACGTCCGGCGGGCGCATTGTTTTTACATCGTTTGCGTTCGGCTTTTTTCCCGGCGTATAGTTAAAGCTAACTGTTATGAGGCGTACTCAATGTTAAGTATGGCCCGTCTTTCCCGCCTCGCATTTTGAATTTTTTACGTCGTCGTTGCGTAAGTCGTCCGCGAATAGGAATTTGCGTAGAATGACGTCACCGTCGTAAGCATTGGCTTGTTCTGGTTAAATTTCGAGCATGCGCACTGGGATACCCCCCAGGGACGGCGCATGCGCAGTTAAAAAAAAAAAAACGTTGTTTACGTTGGGTCACAACGTATTTTACATAAAACACGCCCCCATTACATCCATTTTGAATTCCGCGCCCCTTACGCCGCAAGAGATACACTACGCACCGTAACTTACGGCGCAAATTCTTTGTGGATTTGAAATAAAAAAAATAAGTTACGGCGGCGTAGTGTATCTAGATACGCTGCGCCCGCGGAATCTTACGCGAAGGTACGTGGATCTACCCCTAGGTATGCAAAGGTTTGCACCTTGATGCCAAATAGAACTTTGTTGGCTATTGAACCCAATTTCCAGTAGTTTCTATTACTGTCAGTACCTATACTGTACACAAAATGCATAGATTTAATTTTGGTAAACATGAGGAAAAGGCGGTAGCTATTTGTTATATACAAAAGTTTATTTTGTATGTCGCCTTTTGAGTTTACGATCTAAAATATGATTTCTACTAACTAAAGTATTTTGTTATTTTTTCAAGATTACCCAAAATTGTCCTCTGCCTAAAAAGCTATGGTAGATTTTTTATAACTTAACAAGTTACAAATAAAATTTTAAACATTTTATTTTACTCCACATTTGCGAAATGTCAGTTTTTAGTTTATTAACTAAAATGTTGGTATATTATATATAGGTATTCTTTTCACAAGATTGTATTAACCTCCCTGTCGGTATGATTATGTCAGGTTTTTGATGCTGAAAGCGTTACAATTGTTTTGCATAGAAATTTGGGCGTTTTATATTGTAGGCCTGTAATTCTTAGGAATAACGCACTTAAATCTGTCAAACAAGAGTCTAGTAGACATCCCGGGTATGATATAGTTTGAAACACAAAATCATTAATTATAAAATAAAAAATAACTATAAATAATTATAACAAATAATATAATAATAATTAAAAATTATTCAATAATGTAATAAAATCAAAAACATCTGAAACTTGCTCAGTTGCAGAATTGTCGCTGTCATTACTTTCAGTGTTTGATGACGAATTAACACACAAATCTCTATCGCTCAATTCTGCAAGTGATTCTAATTTATTATCGCATTAGCATCATTGGTTAACTTGACAATAACTATATGAATAATTGGCCTACTAGTATGTTATATTTCTATTTTAAGGACTGATATACATGTATTTGGTATGCTGTTATAATAATAAAAAAAAAAACATTCTTTGTTTTTCTAAACGAAGGGTGACAATGTACAATTTAAAAAAATATATATAAATATTTTTTTACAATTGAATCTATTATAAAATTTTAATACAGTAATTATATGAGATGAATATAATATCAATGAATGAAAACTGCAGGTGGAAAACTTATTATATCAATGAAGTCACTCTGGCCTGCATGTGACCACATGCTAGGGAACAAAAAATCATTAAGATATAAATAGAAATGTAAAATATAGAGCAATAGGTCAAATCTCAAAACAGAGCTGATGGGTCACTCAGGACCTGTGGCATTTTGTGAATAAACACAGCATGAATATAAGATAAAAACATTAAACGCTACCAGGTGATAAACAGAAAAAAAATGGGGGGGGGGGGGCTTAAAAACAACTGAGCTCCAGCAGTACAACGGAAGAGGGGGGGAAAAAAAAGAAGTCACCTAGGTGGATGAGGGATTTTAGGCAGAGATCAGTCAGCAGCCTTTTCCTCTCCTTTATAAATTGTGGTCATAGATACTCCTGTAGATAGAGATTGTCAAAATACAACAGGCACAATAGGCACAGTGAATCCCTCCATCTTCTGTGTATGGCGTGGGATAGCAGAGTCTGTTAGTTCTTTTTTGTTGAAAAAGACTATCAGTGTAAACACTATAATGTGGAAATTCAGGTTAATTTTTGCTTTTAATGGTTCATTTGGGCTATGCTGACTCAAACAAACAATTTTCATTTGCATAAAGTGGCAGCCGCTGTGTGTGCTGTAATGGACTGTAGTAGTATTAACTACATAAAGTAAGTGACACAGCGGTATGGGTTGAAATAAAGAGAGTCACGTCAGTGCTACTCTTCCATTCAATAAAAGCCTTGTATTTTTATCAATGAATATGAGGCTTCCTCTGAATGGTTGAGGTGAAAATAGTGACATTTTCCAACTGCCAACCCGACTAGGGTACTAATCCTCCCCGACTCTATTCAAACAAAAAAACAAATATTAACATTATAGCTGAACTCCTGGAATTAGGCCTCGCACCAAAACACTCTGAAATTGCGATCTGCAGGGGGTGTCAATGTTAACGACACCCCAAACACAGGTCGCAAATGCAGTGCATTAGCTTGCACCGCTATGCATGGTACTAGAGTACTAGTCTAGTCTAGGGGCACAAGGATATGGTGAATTACTTACCCTATCCCTCCAGCACAGTTCTCTTCTACTCAAAGCTGTGGACTGGCAGCAGTCCCTCAGCATCATCATTTACAGCATTTACAGTGCATAGGCCATAACATTTTCCCAGGTCCTCGACACTGTGCCTACAAGTGCCTCATTAAAAAGTCAGCTCTGCCCCAGATTATCACAACTGTTCCATATTTTTTATAGCTGTGACCACTTATAAGTTCTCCCCACAAAGTCCTCAGCCATGCAAACCTTTAGTAATATATATCTGAGAGGGATGGTTTAACTTGGGAAAAAAAGCAAAACATTTTTTTGAGGAATATACTGTAATTAAAAAGTGTAAACAATGCAATTTGAATTTACAAATAGCATTGTGAAAATAATGTGGTTTTTTTTTTTCAGCCTGGCGCTGCGAAACTAGCGACGGATCTCGTAATAAAACAAATTCTGGTATGGTGTTACTAAAATATTATTTTATATAGTATCTTTCTTTCTCCTGCTTTTAACTACAGCTAGCCATATCTAGAAGATTTTTGAATGAAAGAATCTGGACAGAAATTCTTAGTAGAGTCGATGGCTTGACAAATGTCGCTCTAAAGTAGTTTGAAATGTAATTTGCATTTAACATTCGATTTTGGAACAAATAGACTTTACTTAACGAAATCCACAAACACGTTGTCAAAATAGTTTGTGTGAAAAAAAAAAAAATCCTGTTCCTTTGATTTTTCTCATCACTGCAGTTGACAATGTACATCAATTTGACCCCACTAAGGATTAGAAAATCAACCGACCGCTGTAAAAAAAAAAAAAAAAAAAAATTCAAATGAGATTCTACTAGTGTATAGCCAGCTCTAGATTTCCTAAAATCAGCCTGCAGAAATTGACAAGCACTTCCCATGCATTGCCTGATACCAGAAAATGCTGAAAAAGAAGCAAAGTACCTATATTATACACAAACCACTCATTTAGAGTCAGATTGGATGATTAAATCAGCAGAGCGTCCCCTCATTTCAGATCTACCCCCCCCCCTCAGATTTACAGCGACCTGCACCTCCAAGTGCACTTTGCACTTGTAGTTTACACTTGTAGTGCAAAGTGGATTTGCCTTTCGTAAATAACCCCCCCATTGTATTTACCCCACCCAGCACTGAAACTTCAGTAGGGGGAAGATTCCATATTAAATTAGGTGATGGCCGTCTATTCACCTATTTTGCCCAGATCGGTTTGTTGTAGTTACCAGTTATCACTCTAAACTACTAACACCACCGATGTTACAGACTTTTGAAGGGCCAGCTCCAGCCGACTAGAAAGGGTGAAGAAGCATCCCCTTGTATTATGTTCTGCCTGACAGTAATTCAATCTACAATGACAAGCAAAACAAAAAATGCTTTTTTAGTAGAGAAGGGGAAGGAAAGTACCCTTGTAAGCTTTTTTATTGCTGTCGGTATCACTGTTGTAGATTTTCCTCACTTCACTTCTGGTGAATTCATTGACAGAGGATGGCCGAGTGAGTCCTCAGACAAACATATAATCTGGACTTGGGACTTCATTTGTAAATGAAAGTGTAATGCTGCCACCCTATTGCCTTACACAAACCTTGGTTGAAATTGACAATAGCTATGCTCAGACCACAGCCACAGGCACTGTCAAAAATCTTCCAGAAGGTCGGCAATAAGCATGTCATCTGTTTGTGTATATAGTATATGTATATCTATTTGTGTATGTATGTACAGTATGTATGTATAATATATATTTCACAATAACTTATTTATTTTTCACAGGCACAAGTTGGACCTATATTGGAAACAGTTTGTGGAGTGGTAGTAAGTAAAATGTTGTGGTTTAATTTTAATCTTGTTTTAAATACTGAATTTTCCTTTTTGTGGGTATGAATAGCAGTAAGATCTTGAAAAAACATAAAATACTTTAAACTGTTTTGTTGTAGAGTAGTAGTATACAGTACAGTGTTTCCCTTTATTTATTACTACATATTCTTTCAGGAGTTTAGGAAACATTAGTTATATTTTCAAAATAGATCTACTAAATATTCCATCAGCCTTTAATGCCATAGATTTCATGATAATGATAGAAACTAAATAAGGAATCTGCATGGTGGTGAATTTATTCATCTTACTATATCTAAAAATATAGGTATAGGATAATGTACTGTAAATTAGGAATTTATACCATTTGCTTTCTGCAGTCACTTCACTCTTACGGCTTTTTACCTAAGGCTAGACAGATTTTGCCATTGTTTTATTCATTCTGATCCCACGTAATTTTCTCTTGGAAGCCCCATAGTCAGACATATAGATTTTTTGTGAATAGATGGTATAGTATTGGAAATAAACCATCTCAGACATTCAGAAAGTCCTGGATGGGACTATAATACTTTTATTTTGGTATTGTTGGGAGAGGGCAAGCAAAGAGAGAAGAGAGAATCTTCCAAAATGATATGTGAAAGGCCAGGAAGAGATACAGGATCAGAATCAGGATCAGGGGATGTGTAATGGTTTGGAGTAGTGTGGCACAGAAGGAGAAGCAGTGGAGATCCAGGACTGACATCAAATAGAGAACCAATGGAACACCCACCCCCCTGAACACATATATAGGAAAAGAACTAGTGTTTATAGGTGGCCCTGGTACATTGCAGGTATGCTTCAACAGAGGGTTTGGACTGGTAGGCTATGTGCTCTGTATAAAAATTAAACAAATACTCAAGTCTTTGGTATGTTAAATATAGAACACAAAACAAAAAGAGACTTGGGTATAAAACACACATCCAGTGATGGGGAATATTAAATCAAACATTGAAGAAATAATGAAACGCCAATCTAAGCACCATATGATGATGTGTGTTGCTTGTGCCCACTTGCACAGTCACAGCAAAGTCCGGATGGAACCTGACAAATCTCCTCATGAAAACACATAAAAAGACCAGATTCAGAGCTTGCAGATCATTCCATATTTATTGCCAGAGAGTTTGCGCGAAGCCTCGTACAGACGGCCGAGGGACTCGACGGGCAAAACACATTGTTTTGTTTGTCAAGTTCCTTGTTAGGCTGTCGAGGATCTCGGCGAGCCAAATTTCTCCATTGCCGTTGAGAAAAGAGAAGACATGCTCTCTTTTTGGCTCGACGAGATCCTCGACAGTTTCCTCGTCAAAGTATACACACGACCGGTTTCCTCGGCCAAAACAAAACAGCAAGTTTATTGCTGGTTTTTGCCGAGAAACTCGGTCATGTGTACGAGGCTTTAGAGATCCATGGCCACTAGAGGGAAATGTGCCAACGGTAAGCTTCCTTGCTTGCGTCAGTGGTGCTGCCCCCTCCCAACTGTCTGTGCATGAGTGCTGCGGAATGGGAGATGACAGCTAGAATCACACCAAGGGCTGGGGATGTGGTGCAAGACTTCCAGGCAGTTGTCTCCATATTTTATTTAAAACCACATTTCTAAAAAAGTTAGAACACTGTGTAAATCTACATAAAAACAGAATGCAATGTTTTTCATATCTCATATACCCATATTTTATTCACAGTAGTAAATAAAATACAGATCAAAAGTTTAAAGTAATGTGCCTTTAATTTAAAAAAAAAGTAGGTATTATTTTTTTGCTCTATGAACAAAAAAGAGCGACCAATTTGAATTTTTTTTTACTTTCTGCTATAATAGATATCCAAGAAAAAATGTATTCATCAGTTAGAACCAATATGCATTCTATATATTTCTGGTAAAAAAAAAAATCGGAATAAACGTGTATTGATTGGTTTGCGAAAAAATAGTCGACAAAATAGGAGAAAGTCGACAAAATAGGAGAAAGCCTTAGGGATTTTTTTTACTGGTAATGGTGGGCGATCTGCAATTTTTATCGGGACTGCGACATTGCAGCAGACAAATCTGACCCTAAGTGACACATTTTGAAGATAAGTGACATCAATGCACTGATCACTGTATAAATGGCACTGGCAGGGAAGGGATTAACACTAGGGGGGATTAAAGGGTTAACTGTGTTCCCTGCACAGTGTTTCTAACTGTATGGGGATTGGGCTGCCTGGGAAAAGAGAGAGATCACTGTTCCTGATAACTAGGAACAGCTGATCTCTGTCTCTCTCTTCTGCCCTGTCAGAATGGGAATCTGTTCGTTTACATTGACAGATCCCTATTCTAGCTCTCTTTACCGCAATCACAAAAGCCTCCAGCGGAGGGCGCGCTCCCTCAAAAGCCAGTGCACGAACCAATGTACCAGTACGTCGATTCACACAACCAAGCTAACTTACTGCAGTATAACTGTGGTGACTGGTTGGCAACTGGTTAACCTAATTTGTTGTAAAATGTTTTTCCAGCTCTTACTGGCTAGTACCACTTACTTTGCCAGCTTTTTATTGCCCTGTACCAACTTTTTTTTTTAAATTACCTGATTTTTTCTTAAAATTGTAAATTTTCTCAGTTTACATTTGAAATGTTTTCTATTTTCTATTGTGAATAAAATATGGGTTTATGAAATTTTCAAGTCATTGCATACTGTTTTTATGTAGATTTTTACACAGCATCCCAACTTTTTGGGGTTATAAATGGATACTTTATTGAAACAAATAATTTAGGCTACATTCACACCTAAGCTGTTCAGGTGAACATGCATGTTCATAGAACATGTGTCCCATATGTGGTGCCATTCATTGTTAAAGCGGAGGTCCGGTTAAAAAAAAAAAAAAAAAAAAATTAAAAGTCAGCAGCTACTAACACTGTAGCTGCTGACTTTTAATAAGGACACTTACCTGTCCAGGGTGCCCGCAATGAAGGCAGCCAAAGCCGAGCAATCTCTCAGGTCGGCTGCCCCGCCTCCATCCTCGGTGAGGGAATCAAGAAGTGAAGAATTGCGGCTTCACCACCCGATTCCCTACTGCGTATGCACCAGACGCACGGCGCTACGTGAATGGGCGATATCTCCTGGGATACACACAAGGTCCAGAAAACACCGCTCCCCCATTCCCCAGGAGGCAGCGCAAGGAGGAGAAGAAAGAAGACGGACCGCGGATCAGGAAGTGACAGATTAAGACTATCTGCCTAGCAACGGGCACTTCTGGTATGTATAAAAAAAATTAAAACTTTTTTTTTTTTTTTTTTTGCAGCATTTTGGAATTTTGTTTTCAGGTAGGAGCTCGGCTTTAATGGAAACTCAGACCCGGCAAGCAGGCAATTAATTTTTGTATGCCTTAAAATGTGTGACAAACGCGTCAAAGTACATGTTTTTCACATGTAGGACAGCCCATTAAAATGAATGGGCTGCTCTATGCGTGTAGCTCTAAAACATGTGAAAACACACAAAAACAAGAAAATGCGTTCAGAAATGTACATTTACAAAACACTAGATGTGCACCTAGCCTTATGGTTAGACTCAATAAAATCACTGAGTGTAGACAATGTAAATAAAGCTCTATATAAAATGTTGTGTTAGGATTCCTAGTCCTTTGTTGAATATCACACCAAGCAAACGTATGTATTACCGTATTTATCGGCGTATAACATGCACCCTAACTTTAAGAGGGAAGTTTCAGGAAAAAAACTTTCCACAGCCCCCTGCGTATAACACGCAGGCACAGTTTACTCTCTATTTTCAGGGTAAAAAAGTGAGTGTTATACGCCAATAAATACAGTATATATTTCACGGAAAAAAATAACTGCAATGTTCATCAATCACAACAAAAAGGTCAAAAATAGCCTGATCAGAACAGCATCACTCTCCAGCAATGATCACATGCTGTCTTGTTAAGGATTGCAATCAACTATCTGGTCAACTTGCCTCTTCTACTATGTCACCATCTCCTCAATGCTCGATAGAAGCATATGAAAACATAAAGGGGAAGATCTAATGCTCTCTGTTTCAGTGCTATTTATTGAACAAATCCAGCTGCGCTTACAGTGTAGCAGTCTTAGACTAGGCATGTATACCAAGCAGCCAGCATCCTCAGTGGGCTCATTCACATATACAACACTCCTGTCCTCCCGACTGGTTGTTGAGATAAGTACGCCCACTCACGGAATGACGTCACAATCAGCACCCTGCTTCACGTGTTATGTACAGGGACTTCCTCAGAAGCTGTCTACCAGAGAGGCAACTTTGCACATATTTGGTGAATGTGGAGGATAACAAGGTGGCAATTGTGGTGGAGAAGAGACTGTGATAAGCATCCAGTTTTGATTGATGTATATTGTGGCATATATGTTGCATACATTTTCTTTGCAAAAAAGGACAAACATTTTTTAACACAGCATTGTAATATAAAGCTTTATTTACATTGTATACAGTACACTCTTTGTTTTAATTAAGCTCAATTTTTTTTTATGCATTTATAATTTATTCAAGTACAATTATTTGCAGTTTATATATTATTCACTGTATATTATTAGCACCAATTTATTTATATGTTTTTTTTCTGATTTATACTTGTGGAGCGCTGCACCATATGTTCTTTGCAATTCATCAAAAACTTGTGTGGAAAAATGTGGGACTCTAATTTACGGCGATTTTGAGTTGCTACACGGTGATACACATTTTATATAATTATGGTTATACTACTGAATGGAGTGCTTTTTGTGCATTGAGATCTTCCTCTAGTGGATCTTTGAAGCAAACTCTCTGCCAATAAACAGTATATGGATGATCCACAAGCTGTGACTCTGCTCTTTTCATGTTTGAACATTTATAGCAGATCTGTCAAGTTCCATCCAGACTTCACTGTGACTGTTACAATTGGACACAATTAACACACATCATAATTAGTACTGATGCTCTATGGTTTCTTCAATGTTCAATAATTCACTGTCTGATTAATTATCTCCTGACACTGGATGTGTGTTTTGCGTATTATTCTTTTTCCTTCGTATTTTTTAATTTTAGGATGTACCGCGGGTATCCTCAGTGGTGGAAGATTTGGGCTACAACACTTATATCATAGACATTTCACCATGTTTAGTGTTTTTAGCTCTTTTAGAGTGCTGGGTTGCAATTTTTTGTCTGTAGTTAAATATAGATTTGCTTTCTTTTCCTCAACCAGGATGGGCTTTTAAACAAGGTTGTTGGTGGTTTGGTAAGTTCCATCTGTAGATGCAAAATATATCCATTTATGCTAGTTTTGAAATCTAAATAATATTTTACTTAATTATTAACTGCTTTAAGATTCATGCCTTTATTATTTTTATAATTGGCTGTTTTTACTATTTAATAACCAAGTAAATCAAACCATTCTTTTTTTTTTAATGCCATGGCCGTAAATTTGCATGGACAGTAAATTGAACAAGTATTCTATTTTAAAGCAGTATTGAAATATAAACACTTATGTGAACAGTTCATCTAATATGATGATTTTTTTCAAAAAAAGCCTAGGCAATGGAGTTCACTATCTGTGCATTTCCACACAGGCAGTTAAGTTTAACAAGAAGTGGAGATCAGCACATCACAAATATGCCACAAATCTTTTGTACAGACCGTTAGATTATTTGCTAGAACCTTATGGCTCGAAACACTAAAGCCAGCTTTATACAGATGGAATTTCAATCAGTTCAGCAGAGTGCTGTCAAGATTCCATCCATGTTTGGGCAGGCTGAATGTTGCCAAGTCGATCCATTGATTGCCTTGGGTAAAACCAGCATGTACAATTTTTTAGCATGCGATTATTGCCAGCGGCTATAGCTACTAGCAACAATCATTGTGTTCACAATACATTGTGATCACAATAGCTCTGCAGAAGGAATACAGTCTGTGTTGATGGGGGAATTAAGCAATTGTTGCAGATCAAAAGTCGCATAATCTATGGCCTGTCTTACTCTGTTGGTGCCCTTAGTATGTCTGTTAGAATAGAGTTTCCTTTTATCAGGAATTTTTTGATGTGTTGACCTCCACATTATAGTAAATAAAAACCATCTGGATAGAACAGAGAAAGTGCAACCTGTAAGCAAACAAAAGTTTTTGAGGCCTAATAAAATGTCTACACATATCTATGAGTTGTCTATTCTATACACAGAAATAAAATCAGGTATCACAAAAATGAGTGCTGTTGGTAAAGGGTGCAACCTGGGCACCTACCAAGGGCCCCAAGTTTCTACGTTTTACCATCCTTCAAATTAGGTACACTTGTGAATTCCGGAAAAATGGTCTACATTTGAAGCCAGACTTAAGCTTCTGAATGCATCCACATTGTCTTTTAGAAGGGAAAAATAGCAGTTCAGATTAATATATTAAATGATATGCTAAATTCACTAAAACAAGTGAGCACTGCTCCTTATGATCCAGTTAAAAATCCAAATCCTCCCAAACTACTCCAACATTTGTCAAGCTTTTAGTGTATAGGATTAAATGTATTACTCAAGGAAGGTCTGGGCTTGTACCTGGAGTTTCTTGAAATAGTAATGAGCAACTAAGACAGCGAGAGAGAATTAATAACCAGTGTCTGAGACAAGTTCTATCTCAGCTGATGCCCTTGCCCATAGCAACCAGTCAGCCTCTATCTTTATTATTTTTCTTCAAGCTTAGAAAATAAAAATGTAAAAGCTGATTGGCTGTGGTTCAGTAATAAAATGTTTGTCTCGGGCACTTTTTTTTCATAACTAAATGACATTTATAATATTCTATTAATTCAGCAGTATTAGCAGAGTATAGACTAGTATGTAGTAGTATAAATCCAGTCTACGGGAGATGCTATTGCAAATCATTGCACTCTATGGAGAGAAGCGAGTCATACATTAGGCAGCCAGCAGTGTGTGAGGTGCAGTGCGATGACAAGCACTCTGCCAATCCCATGTTTGCTTCACTAAGTGCATAATTCAACACTTTGTACTATTCAGCTGTGATTAAAGCTCAGTTCACATTGGTGCGATGCAGGAAGCCCTGCAAATCCACTGTGGGTTCCTGCATCGCACCCGACTCACAGGCAGTTCACGCTGCCCTATGCAAATCGCTGGGAGTATCAAAACAAAGTTAATGACACCCCAGATCGGTTCGCATATCGCAGTGTGAACTGTCAATTCGACATGAATCAGATCGCATGGGCGTGTACACCTATGTGATCCGATTCTGGTGCGGACCAAAAAAAGGGTCCTGCACGACTTTGGTCTGAATGCAATGCAAATTCAGACGCACAATCTGTATGGCTGAATTTGCATCGCACAGACATCGCATGTGATTTGCACAGCAGTGTGAATGACTTCGAACCGCGCACTAATGTAAATCCAGCCATAAAAGTCAATAAAAACTGCTTCCAACTCTGCCAGGACTCCTGTATGTCCCCCATTAGCATCTGATATAAATGACACCCACTGTCTTCTAAAATCACAAATCTGATTATTGTATTTAGTTTATCACAAATCCCAAATAAAAGACTAATAATAACATATGATTTAATATGTACAATACTGATATCACATTATTCTTTTACAGGGGCTCTCTGTGTGAACATGGAAAGAAGATCCTTCACATGGATGCAATCAAATACTGAAATTCCAATCAATACTCTCTTTTCATTTACCTTTTTTTCCTAAATCAAGTCTCTCTAAATTAATACTAGAAAGTAGTCTTTACTGATTTTCAAATAATTGATTAATAAATTCATTGCATATCAATCTATGTGTTAGTGATTTCTTCTCATAGTTTTCTTCATTTGTGCCGTGAACATGTCTGGTAAAAGAACATATACGTTAGCCGGTATTAACACAGACCTATTAGTAATATTATATTTAATATTGCATCAGTCATACATATTATAGTTAGGGGTCTATTCATCAATGCTATCAGACAACTTTCACCCAAAATGTACACACATTTTACATTGGATTGTATTAGAAACACGTGTGCATCTTGGGTGAAAGCATTGACAAAGAAACCACTTAGAGCCACAGGTCTTATTACATGAAAATGTCACCTGTAAATTCTCCTTTATCCTTCCCAAGTATTGTGTCAGGGCAATAAATTACAATTAACAACTAGCAAGTTACTGAGGAGTCTCCAGCATAGGGTATAAAACAGCCCAGAGAAACGTCTTGGCTATGTAACTGTTTTCATTAAAAATTGAAAAAAGTGTAAAAACAATATCTTTTTTTTTAATTCTTTCAAGTAAAAGTGACCTTTAAAGTGTAAGTTTACCTTCACAGAAAATCTGTAAGGTGACCTTACACTGGACCCCAATACTCAATAGCAACCCCTCCCCCCCCCCCCCCCAGTCCCACTGCACCAGACTGACGCGATCCCCTGCTGTCAGATAAGGAAATGCTGTTTTACTGGTCTGAGGATTTGAAACCCCAGACCGGTGAAGTGGCTTTTCCGTGTTTGACAGCAGAGGGGATCGCGGAAGTCTGGTACATCAGGACCGGGGTATGGGGAGGGGGTCCAGTGTAAGGTAAGCTTAGAGATTTTCTGTAAAGGTGAACTTACCATTTAAGTGAACTCTATGCGCAAAAACTGTCCATTAAACATATCCCTATAACAGCCACGAAGAATATAAATTCACTTTGTAGGCACCGAATGCCTCTGCAAACTCAGATATTACTATGTAAAATTAGCGGTGGCATTATCACTGTGCTGCACACAGCTTGTTATTAGGGTTTATTGGATGTTTATATTTTTTTTACTTTTACATATTTTTATTTGTTAAATAAGCATTTTCTAGTTATACAAATTCTTTATTTCGTATTTACCATTTAATATAGAATGTAGCCATGACCTAAAGCGTTGTGGAATTTCTAAACAGAGCACACAGCAGAAACTGCTTCCAGACTCTGGGCCAGATTCTCAGCAGAGTTACGACGGTGTATCTCAGGAAACACCGTCGTATCTCTGTTTTTTGGCCCGGGTATCTATGCGAGTGATTCCTAGAATCGTTTTCGCATTGATACGGCCAAGATCCGACAGGTGTAAGTGACTTACACTGTCGGATCTTAAATGTAATTCGCCGCCGGCCGCTAGGTGGCGTTTACGTTCGGGTCTCATTTGTTTATGCAAATGAGCCTGATACGCCGATTCCCGAACAAATTTGCGTCGCGTAGCCGTCGCTTACGTCGTTTGCGTAAGCGTAAGGCTACCCCTGCTATATGAGGGGTAACCTTACGCCAGTCTGCCGTATGCCATGTTAAGTATGGCGTCGGGTCCGCGTCGTGTTTTCCTGTCGGGTACCTTGTTTTCCTAAGTCGTTCTTGAATACGACTTTACGTTAATGACGCACACGTCGGCGTCATTGACGTTTTACGTCGAGAACTGGAGCATGCGCATGCACAAGCCCTGCGCATGCGCAGTTCGATCGGCACGGGGCGCGCTTAATTTAAATACAAGCCGCCCCCTTTGAATTACGTGGGGATACGCCGGGCCTTTTACACTACGCCGCCGCAAACTACGGAGCAAGTGCTTGAGGAATACGGCACTTGCTCCAGTAAGTTGCGGCGGCGTAGTGTAAATGGCTTACGCTACGCCCGCCGCAAAAGTACAAGAATCTGGCCCTTTATCTCTAATTTCAAGACCACACAGTGCTGTACAGAGCAGACAGAGAAGATGAAAGGAAAAGGAATTCAGCATTTAGCAAGGTGTTAATAATTTGAGCTCATTAAACTCTTTAAACCACAGGTTGAGCAAAGCAGTTAGTGTTAGCCTGGGAAACACAATAAGTGGGCATCACTAAATTTGCGGCTCGTGGTCCACGCCCGACCTGAGCTACTGCTCTATCTGGACTGCCGCGATCGAGCGATTTAGCTGCCGATTTTGTCCCCAGCCTCTGCCGCTGTCATTAGTGGGACAATTCTGGCCTGGAGCGGGACCAGCACTGTGTGGAGAGAGGCAGCTGCTAAACACCTGAATTAACTTTTCACATTAAAAAGGAGATGGATGGCTGCTAGGAAGGAAGCGCTCCTATCAGACAATCACCAGCTTGCTAAAATGAAAAGATAACATGGCAGCTCCCGTGCCCCATTCAGTGCTGCTGTGCCTCCACCTTCAGTGGGGGGGGGCAATGCCTTGTGTGTGTGTGTGTGGGAGGGGGCATGTAAAAGGGAGAAATACTGTGGGTGGATGTGAACAGGGCTGTTAAAAAAACATATATATATATATATATATATATATATATATATATATATATATATATATATATATTAAATTGTAAAAAAAAAAGATAAAAAACGAAAATTGTAAATAAAAATACTACTGACACCACAACTGTCCCCCCCCCCCTCATACCGACACGGTCCAGAGCCCCAATACCACTAACACCGACCACTGACACCGACCAGTGCCCTACTGACACGACCACTGACACCGACCACTGCCCTACGGACACCGGCCACTGCCCTACTGACACCGTCCACTGCCCTACTGACACCGACCACTGCTCCATCCCCTACCTCCTTTACCAAAAGCTCTGTGAAAAAATATATTTAAAAAATAAAACCCCCCCCCCCCCATCATTGTGAGAAAAAAAAAGTACAAAAATTAATTGTAAAAAAAAATAAAAACATTCGAACACTGTCCATTACTCTACTAACACCATCCACTGGTCCCAAAAAAAAACTTTTGGAAAAAAAAAAAATTATTAATTAATTGCAAAAAAAAAAATACTGAATCTGTCCTACTGAAACCATCCTGCACATACTACCTACCACTGTACACTCAACATTCCTCACCTGCACATATTACCTACCTTCATACACTCCACACTACTCTCCTACACATACTACCCACCTCCATACACTTCACACTCCCCTAGTGTACATAGTACTCACCTCCATGCACTCCACACCCCTCTCCTGCATATACTACCCACCGTCGTCCACTCTACCTGTGCATTCCCTATTTAACATTACCACATTCTGCGCTATGCAAGTCATCTCAGATTGTATTAAACCACACCCCTTTAAGTCAACGCCCAATATTTTATGCAAATTGTAGCACCCTCTAGTAGTGTAGGTGCTAGAGTGAGAGTTGTTAGTGTAGGTACATGTAGACTGGCCTGGCTGCCAGCCAGCCCTGTTTGTTTTTGTTTGATCTGGGCTGGGAGTGGCTCAGGGTAGAATCTGGGTGACTCACAGGCAGCATTACCAAGACCTCCTTTTTATTTCCAGAGTCTATAGAAGGTTCTGAAAGAGAGAAGGAGAGGGGATGTGAGCTGCCTGAGGTATTCTGAGGAGCTCTGACCAATCCCCAACTCGGAACTGGCAGGGGGCAGGCCTTCTCAAATACCCAGGGTCAGCTCAATTTGGGAGAAGTTGTTGGGTGGAAGAGTTGGAGTACTGAGGCTGTCAGGGCCTTGGAGGGAGCTCTCCAGTCTGGGGGGGTGACCTTGGGCCTGGACTCAGGTGCGGACAGCGCTTTCCAAGAAAATGTGGAGGTGTCCTGGACAGGAGGCACAGGGGGAGCAAGAGAGGACAGCAGGAGAGAGTACTGCTGGGCAGGTCTCCAGGGAGAGGAACCATTGGTTGCAGCCAAGAGGGCTAGTGAGTGGCATGCACAGTCGGGAGGACTGGGGAGGCACACCTGAAAGGACTGGGAGAGTGCAGTCGGAGATGGGTGCAGAACCATAGGAGAGGACTGTGTATTCTAAGATGGAATAGTACAAAAATAAACAATATATCAAAATCAATCAAAATTAACAATTGCAATAATATTTTTTTTTTTTTTTTTTATGTCTGCGCATCCCCAATCCCCAGAGCACTGCCACCTATCTGCCTCTCCTATGGTGGATTCCATCAATGTCATCCCATTCGATGACCGGTCAGGTCCGACACACCATAAGGTGCTGGGTCAATACAGGGGGAACAGAGGGACCAGCCTTATAAGGTATAAGGTAAAATAAACAATAAGTGGACCATATAGAAAACGGGCCCACACTACTTGAAGTATATGAGGGAAATAATGGATAAACTTACATGGGCTAGTTCTACTTTAAGCCTAAAAACCTGGGACAAGTGCTGTCAACAAGATGCAATAGGTGTTAGCCAGGCTTTTTTTTCAGGGGGAACTTGGGGGAACTCAGTTCCACCACCTCTGGCTCAGACCCTTTGGTGCCCGCTCACCACAATCACTTGTAAACACAAAAGTCTGGTTTCTGTGTTTACAAGTGACAGCTCTGCACTCTGTGTGTAACCCCTGAACTCTGCATTCTGTATGTAATGCAATCCTGGTATTTAATGCCCCTTTAAGACCCTTCTACTGTTTGTGAAATCTGAACGGGTCGTGGTTGAGTTCCTTCACCTATTTTCTGAGAAAAAAAGCTCTGGTGTTAGCATCCAAAACTCTAAACAAAAAAGAAAAGTGGAGTATAGAGTCAATGGCACAGTAGTTACTCAGCTAAAGAGATTGCACTAAAAAGAATTATATAGCTGTGCATACCAATACACAGCAGGTGGCGACAAGCCTTAAAGATAATTACAGATAAAAAGCACATAAATCACCAATTCATTGGGGAACCAACAGCAGTATGTTGAGAACAATTCCAAGTATTACCTATGCCAGTATGTCAGCAAACATTGTCCCAGGGGCTCCAGCAGCATCTGAACAGCCGGAGCTTGCGGCCCTTATAACCCCCATCCGGTCCGTAGACCGGAAGCAGACACAAGACTGTAGCGGGCATGCGCAGCCCTCGTCGCTGACATCACTCGTGCTTTCCATGCCTAATGTTAAGTCATCGGAAAGATAGCACAGGAGTTCCATCTAGTGGTTGGAAAGAAGATTAACCCAACTGATGGGGAACCTCACAGAGGAAAGGAGGAAAGTGAAGGGGACAGAGGCATGCACGGACAGTGAAATCGGGTGCCCTGCTTGGAGACAGAGACACCCTTGGGCGTCCATGTGGTAACCCGAGAGGCACCCGGGGATCGGACAGCCATGTCAAACAGGGGCGAGAACATGGGAGATGAGATAAACCATCAGGGAGAGAGAGAGAGGATTGATGGGAAGAGATGCTCAAAGTAAAATGGCGATACGCAGGCATATACTATAATAAGTGTATATAAATAAACATGTATAAATTAAAACAAATAAGTGTTAGGCTGGGTTCACACTACGATTTTCCCGTCCGTCAGCCGCATTTGATTTCAGTATTGAAAACGTACGGGCCCGTACGGGAAAACGCATACATAGACAATGCATTGCAAATCGTATGCACTCAGATGCATCCGGGTGCGTACGATTTGCTGGCAAAACGTTTTTTAACAGTACGCAAAACCGTGTTCAACCACGGTTTTGCGGCCGTTTTTAAAACCGTATGGCAAACGCATACTTTTTTTTAACATTAAAGTCAATGGAAAAAGCACATATGTGCGGTTCCATACGTTTACGTCCGTTTCAGCCGCATACGTTTTTTCATATAAATCGTATGCGGCTGACGGACGGGAAAATCGTAGTGTGAACCCAGCCTTACAAAGATCAAATTCAATTAAATACAATTACATTGTGTATAATTATATGATTAATTAATAAATGTGATCATGTGCATGCTGTGCGACAATATAATAAAACAGACTGATTTTAATTAAATAAAAAACAGTAAAGTACATAAAGAAGAATACTGAAACAATTATAACAATCAAAAATAGTACACAAGTAATTAATATACTCATTGGGAATCATCGGGCTAGGGAAAAGGGGGAGAAAAAGGATGGTAATATAAGGAGGGTGTAGGAAGAGATGTAAAAACCCATCATTAACAAAAGAAAGGGGGAGAAAAAATAATATATATAAAATAAAATAAAATAAATTTAAAAAAAATGAAAACAAAACAAAAAACAAAGATAAATAAAAATAAATATAAATAATAATAAAAATAATAATGATAATAATAATAAAAATAAAATATATTGAAAAAGGGGAGGAGCAAAAGGAGTGGAATGGGGAAAAAGTGATAAGGAAAGGAAAAAGGGAGGGGGGAGGGGGTGTGGATTGGAGGTTGGGGAAAAGGGAGGGAGGGGGGGAAAAAGGGGAGGAAAAAATATTAAAAATAAATAAAAGAATAAATAAATAAAAATGAAAAATGAAGAGAAAGGGAAAATGAAAAAAGAATAAGAAACAGAGTTCAATGAAAGATAGGGGGCACAATGAAAAAGGTTGTACAAATTATAAAAAAGGTTTATAACTCAACGTTTCATTTAAACCAGGGTACACTGTTGCTTTTAGAGAAAAGATCTACCGAGATTCTAATTGCAACAACTTTTGATCATTACTGCCCCCTCTAACATCAGGGGGGATATGTTCACGGGCCATAAATTTGATAGTGTCCAATCTGAAGCCATGAAAGAGTCCTACATGGCGACTGATTGGAGTCTCCATCTTATGTTTTTTAATCAAGGACACATGATCGTTTAATTCTTACTTTGCATCATATATATGACACCAGCAGTTTGACAGGTCATGCAATGCTTAATTGATGAACACGGACATCGGGTAGTCTGACTTCATTGCTATTTAGCATAAAACCACGGTAATTGCATTTTGTACAAGAAAAAGAGCCTGGAGACAAAGTGGGTATGGATGGAATTTTGGCAGACGATCTTTCAATGACTTAGCACAGACCAGAATTTACTATTTTCTTTTTGCTACACCATAGGTGTCCGCGGTCCCTGCCTGTGAAGGGCATTTGCTTTAGGCCTGGCTGAATCAGTGTCAGGCCTACAGTGCTAGCTAGTCTGGAGAACGAAAGAGAGGAAGCGATGTACAGTAGTCCATCAACAAATATCAATTTCAAGTAATGTTCAGGGCCACCAAGAAGGTGTACTGCAGGCCCCCAGCCTACTAAGGATCATCAGTTGAAATCACTACTAGAGCCTATTCAGAGTGAGGCCTGGTCAGCTCAACATGGTGGGACATGAGTACTAATGCTGTGACAAGAAAGTGATGTGCAGGAGAAGTGTTCTGGAGGTAAAAGTCTGCAGGGATGGTGCAGAGGTGGGAAATGAGTAATGAGTGAACCGCTATAACATTTCCAAAGTAATGAGTGAACCGCTATAACATTTTCATTGTAAATCCCATATCCCTTTCCCCAACCAAGTTCAATCCCCCAAATAAAATAACATTGTTGTCTACAAAGTGTGATGTATGGATGTCTGGCAGCAGGGTGAATATGCGTGTATCTAGTAACTAGTAGCAACACACCGCTACATAGGGACTTGGTGGGGGCAGTCAGGTGACACGAGTAGGGACTTGGTGGGAGCAGTCAGGTGACACGAGTAGGGACTTGGTGGGAGCAGTCAGGTGACACGGGTAGGGACTTGGTGGGAGCAGTCAGGTGACACGGGTAGGGACTTGGTGGGAGCAGTCAGGTGACACGGGTAGGGACTTGGTGGGAGCAGTCAGGTGACACGAGTAGGGACTTGGTGGGAGCAGTCAGGTGACACGGGTAGGGACTTGGTGGGAGCAGTCAGGTGACTCGTGTAGGGACTTGGTGGGAGGAGTCAGGTGACTTGTGTAGGGACTTGGTGGTAGCAGTCAGGTGACATTTGTAGGGATTTGGTGGGAGCAGTCAGGTGACACGAGTAGGGACTTGGTGGGAGCAGTCAGGTGACTCTTGTAGGGACTTGCTGGGAGCAGTCAGGTGACTCGTGTAGGGACTTGGTGGGAGGAGTCAGGTGACTTGTGTAGGGACTTGGTGGGAGCAGTCAGGTGACATTTGTAGGGATTTGGTGGGAACAGTCAGGTGACTCATGTAGGGACTTGGTAGGAGCAGTCAGGTGACTCGTGTAGATACTTGGTGGGAGCAGTCAGGTGACACGAGTACGGACTTGCTGGGAGCAGTCAGGTGACTCGTGTAGGGACTTGGTGGGAGGAGTCAGGTGACTCGTGTAGGGACTTGGTGGGAGCAGTCAGGTGACTTGTGTAGGGATTTGGTGGGAGCAGTCAGGTGACACGAGTAGGGACTTGGTGGGAGCAGTCAGGTGACTCGTGTAGGGACTTGCTGGGAGCAGTCAGGTGACTTGTGTAGGGACTTGGTGGGAGGAGTCAGGTGACTTGTGTAGGGACTTGGTGGTAGCAGTCAGGTGACATTTGTAGGGATTTGGTGGGAGCAGTCAGGTGACACGAGTAGGGACTTGGTGGGAGCAGTCAGGTGACTCTTGTAGGGACTTGCTGGGAGCAGTCAGGTGACTCGTGTAGGGACTTGGTGGGAGGAGTCAGGTGACTTGTGTAGGGATTTGGTGGGAGCAGTCAGGTGACATTTGTAGGGATTTGGTGGGAACAGTCAGGTGACTCATGTAGGGACTTGGTAGGAGCAGTCAGGTGACTCGTGTAGATACTTGGTGGGAGCAATCAGGTGACATTGGTAGGCTGTAAGCTTTGAGCTTATTTAGCCTTAGAGTGCTTTCAGACTGAAAGCACCCCGGGGATCGACTATTTTGAGAGGTGCTTTACCGTTGTTTTTGCGGCACGTTTTGGCCGCTAGCGGGGGGCTTATAACCCCCGCTAGAGGCCGAAAAAGGGTTAAAAGCGCCGCTGCATCGGTGCTTTTCAGGGGGTTCGGCAGAGCTGCCCATTGATTTCAATGGGCAGCGGCGCTTTAGGAGCAGTGTATACACTGCTCCTAAAGTGCTGCAAAGAAGCTGCTTGCAGGACTTTTTTTGACACCTTGCCAGCGCAGCGTCCCAGTGGCAAAGCACTTGTGCTTTTTACACTGGGATTGCAGCTGAGGCTTTTTTCAGGCGCTTTACAGGCGCTATTTTTAGCGCTTAAGCACCTGAAAAACGCCTCCGGTGTGAAAGGGGTCTTACTGGGTATAATTATGAAAAGTGAGACATCCACCCCTCCCCCACATAACACATCCTTGTGATCAAAAGGAATGTTGCGACTGTAATCAGGTGACCTCAGACACACACACTGCATCATAACAATAATCAGATCACTGGAGCTTCTCCTCTGCCCAGTCTTGACTAGGTACATCTCCCCTAAATCAAATCACTTGTCTGTGTATCTTCTGCTGGTGGCCTGTGAGTTCAATGCACCATACATGCATTTTCTCCTTCTGTGGATCCGACCCCATGATGAGAAAAATCCAGTCAAAACACAGGAAAGGCAGCCAATCCTGGGAGAGCTGGAGAAGAAATAGGGGAGGGGGAGGGGGTGTGAATTGTGTACTTAGTACACAGAATGTGCCTCTCTCATGCATGAGATATGTAAAACACCTGTCACTCACAGAAGGGGGGAAGAACAGACTGGGCTTTCACCATAAGTCTGTTTTATCTCACTGAAAAAAAGATGAGAGGTTTGCTCAGAGCTGGATTAACTCTTTGTGGCAAGACTGGGCACAGATGACATGAAATCCTATACTCTACATTGTGCCAGCCAAATAAAGTGGTTTACATCAACTTTAATGTCTCCATATAGGAAAGCAGTTTTAACATCTAGATATTTCACTTGCATGCCCTTCCCTGCTGCTAAGAAGCGCTCTGATGGTGGAGTGTTTTACGACGGGAGCGAATGTTTCATCGTAATCTTCACCGAAGTTCTGGGAGTAACCTTTGGCGACTAGTCTGGTTTGGTATTTGTGGATATTCTCTTCTGCGTCTGACTATACTTTGAAGGTCCACTTACTTCCATTGGTTTTGCAGTTAGGAGGGAGCTCTGTGTGTCCAGGTTTTATTTTCTTGAAGTGACTTTAATTCTTCTTTTGCTGATTTTCTCCATTTATTGGCTTCACAGTTTGGCAGTTTTTCTATGTCTTCCCAGGATGTTGGTTCAAGTATGCTGTGTGTTTTGACAGTATATGACAGCTTGCAGTGTGGTATCCCCTTTGTTGTCTGAATGGATCCTCTGACTTCAGGCAGTTCAGCAGGAACTTGATTTAGGCATTGTGAGTTCCACCTCTTGTTCTGACTCTTGCACAGGTTCGCTTTGGTCAACCTTTTCTTCTGGTTTGCTTGGCATATTAACTTCACAGCTTTAAGAGATTTGTGTTTCTGATGATGGGCTCTCATCAAAATAAACACTACGACTTATTGTCACTTTGTCAGTCTTTGGGTGTAGGATTATGTAACCCTTATTTTGATCACTGTAGCCTACTAGAATGCCCTCTATTGCTCTTTTCTCCAGCTTGGATTACTTTTCACTTGGAATATAGGCATATGCTTTACATCCAAACCCTCTGATGTGCCTAGCGGCTTTGATCCATACCACATTTTGAATGGAGTACCTTTAATGGCTCTTGAGGGTAGTCTGTTCTGTAGATAGGTTGACTGCTTCTCCCCAGTAATTGTGAGGTAGGTTGGTATCCGACAACATGCACCTGGCCGATTCTATAAGAGTGTGATTTTTCCTTTTTGCTACGCCAATTTGATCAGGAGTGTATGGTTATCTGGTGTACTATTCCTTGTCTCTTCAGATATAAAACTACTTCTTTGCTTATGTACTGTATTCTCCCCCATTGTCGGAGCGTATTATTCCTGGTTTGCTCTGGAATTTGTTGATAGACATGGCAACAAACTCTTGAAGTTTCTCTGATGTTTCATTCTTGTGTTTCATCAGATAAATAGTTGTGTACCTGGAATACTCATCAATAAAAGTCAGTAGATATCTGTTCCCGCCTGATGTGGGAGTATTCATTGGAACCACATACAACACTGTGTATGAGCTGCAGGAGGTGGGTAGTCTTTCTTTGAGACGCCTGTGGAAGGGGAGCACGAGTGGCTTTTGCTTCAATACAGCACTTGCGTTTTTTATAAGGCACTTTGCGAGGCGCTATTGTTAAATCTTCTGATAAACCTCTCTTTGTAATGTCCTGTATAGATTCTAGACTTCTGTGCCCCAGCCGTCTGTGCCATACGTTAATACATTTTCTTTGTAGGTCATTAGAAACTATATTGGCTTGCTGGTCTGTCGTGATGAGCCTGTATAGGTGATCATCCAGTTTTCCCTTTGCGAGGAATCGCCTTCTATTATGAATTGTGCATTCATCACCCTGGAACTTAACTGTGGGACCGTTTTCATGAATTTTCACTGATAGAAGGCTGCCTTCTAGTTCTGGACCATACAGCACTTTCTTTAAAAGGAAACTCTGCTCACCTTGTGGTGTAATGCAACACAGAAAGCCCTGACCTTTACCTTCGGATGTGATGCTTTTCCCATTTGCTAGGAAATCTTTGTCTTTTGTACTGTAATCAATGTTTGTGAAGAAGGTCTTATTGCTAATCATGTGGCTTGTCTCACCCAAGTCTATGCACCAGGTGTGTGGCTTGCTGCTCCTTGTGAATTTAAATGTGCCACTCCATGATGTGCAGTGCCTGATTTGCTCTCCCTGCTGCCCCAAGGCCAGGTTCTGCAATGCACCCCCTCCCTGCCAACCAAACCACTCCCCCAAATCAATGGAGAATGCCAACCGGATTAGTTCAAGTATTCTTTGTTTCTTTTTTATCACTTTTTTTATTTTGTAGCTTGTCGTTTACTTTTTTTTATTCTTATATAATTTTCTTTTTATTTTTCTTATTCTTTACTTTTTAATATTTTTTTTATTTTAATTATTTAATTATTATTTCTTATTTTTTTATCAATTTTTTTTATCAAATTTTTTCACATAACTTTACTGCTATCACACAGGAGAAAACAATTCCCTGTGTGATAGCAATTTGGAGGTGACGGGTTCTCTTTATTGACCCTGTCACCTCCAAAACAAGAGTCCTAGCACTGTGCTAGAACTCCTGCCACAGCTAAGATGGGAAGAGCACAGATCACCCCTCTCATAGTGTACATCGGTGGCAGGGACAGTCACAGGAGATAGACTAGGCGACCTGGGGAGGACGGAGTCCCGAAGACAGAGCCAGTAGAGAGGTATGTGGGGGGAGGGGAGGACGGACGGCAGCACACATTTTACAAGTGATTTGAGCGACATCGCCACAATCACTTGTTAACGAGGGAGCGGATTCCAGAAAGCAACTTACCGCCCTTAACTGGCCATCGGGGGACTCCATGCTGCTGCCGCCCCTCAGCGCCCTGCCACCCCGAGGCCTGGCCTTGGTGACCTTGTGGGAAATCCGGGCCTGATGATGTGTCTGCAGTTTCCTTTGTGATTGCTTTGATGCTTTCTTTTGTGAAAAGCTCTAGCTTTTACTGCTCGGCTTTCCAGATAGAACAGTCATTTTTTAAGTGACCGTTCCTTTTACAGCGAAAACAGGCTCTGCTTTCTTTGTTGTGCTTTGTGCCTTTGTACATCTTAAAGAGGAAGTAAACTCTGCATTCTGTATTGGGCTTTTCATGTACTTTGACTGGAAACATTACTTACAAGCATTGCATAGTTTAATGTATACTGTATAAGAAAGATGCTTGCTTACTGTATTTTAGAAGTTTGCAATAAAATAGTCTTCCGGGATTAGGCTGTGCCATCTTGAGTAATGCTTTCTGTCTCCCCCTGGGGATGTCATCTCCCCCTTGCCTTGTTTCCCTGCTAAAATCTAGCACATGCGCAATTGTGTGTAATCCAAGCCTCTTTACCAATCTACGTTGCTATAGCAACCAAGCTCCGCTGCTCATAGCTGCCATGCCACAACCCATAACACATGTTTAGCAAGTTGATTTGTCCCTAAACATTTTTTATAATTTTCCATGCAGTTTAATTTCTTTTTTTTGTCACTAAAGTTGCAAGTCGCAGATGATTGCTGCTATAGATGTCTCTCGAATCCCCTGGTTTACTCCCCTGTGTGACGTCACACAGTCACAAGGGGACAACCAGAAAGCTCCAGTTTCACAAGGCTTCTAAGGTGTGCCACAGACAACGAATCCTGCACGGCATGATGTTGATGGGAAGAGCGTGCTTATTCTGAGGCACTGGAAGACGGAGGAACCCCCTACTGTACGGGAATGGATTAACCAAATGGGCGATACTATTAGACTGGAGAAATACATTTATCAGCACAGGGGGAGTGTGAAGAAATTTTAAAACATTTGGGCATGCTGGTTGAATGGTCCCGGGTTAGCTCCGGTTGATCTCATTATGGACCGCCTGTTATTGTACCGTAAGAGGAGGGAGGAGGATTGGGGGATCAGGGAAGCCGTAGTGGTGCAAGTCGCAGGTCGCGGTCCGGTGGCGAAGTGGACATTGTAATTCCACATGGGATGGCTAGTTGTATCCCTAAGAGGAGGACTGCACTGATGGGTATGCTACTTAGAATACTATGAGATGGTCCAGAGGTGAGATGTCTGCTATGTATTTATGATTTGTGGTTGTAAGTTCAAGTCGTACCTTAACTGGGTGTGCTGTACTGCATTTATTTCTGTGATTTTTGTATCTTCCTTTGTTTTTTGTTGTTCTTCAATAAAACCCTATTTGATTTAAAAAAAAAACTTCCACAACTGGTAATTGGCATTGTTCAGCTTTGCTATTGCAAACTTCACGTGTCATGTTTCAGCAGCTTGTATACAGTACTCAGACTTGCAGGATTCTTTTTCTAGTGCCTGGGTGCTGCTGGGTGCCTGTAGTATCCTCTCCAATGCTTGGGTGCCTGGGACCAATAACCTATTAGCAGGTTATTGAATCATGCGCTGGAAGATTGTTGTATGCAGAGTATACCCTTACTTTCATGGAGGATATCAAAGCATATCATGGAACAGGAAGCAAGAGGATACAACTACACACACATAGGAAGGAAGCTACTTCCTCTAAATATATTACCATAGCCACCTGCTGGACAGAAAGGTATAATGCATGTGTATATATATATATATATATATATATATATATATATAGTTCACAGTACAAAGCAACTTTACATTACTTACTGAAAGAGGAGGAAACTTTGACAAAAAAGTGCTTCAACAAGAAGCAAGATGGATATTTAACCAAAGGGCTACTTATGCACCAGGGCTTAATACAGCCCTATCATTTAAACCATTTTTGTAAAGAGTATGCAAATAGCTATAGTAAGAATTTTTCTATTTTTCTTCTTTTATCTATTATTTTTTCATCTATTTTAATTTATACTTTTCAAATGTGTATCTGTATAGCCGAATTCCAATTCCTATGCCACTCAATGTGACTCTACTATGCCATCTAGCGGTCCTTTTTATGTTATGTGATAGTGAACATCTAAATTCTAATTTCCTTACTGTGTGTGTTCTACATACTAAGTACAGCGATGTACATTGCAATACTACAATTCTATTCTTATTTCTGCTGCCTTGAATAGATATGAATGCAAATATATATATATTTTTTATGTATTATATCCAATACTTTATTTTTGTTTCCTATGTAGACAGGCTCAGCAGCATGGCGTTTGGTGATGCTCGGATTGCGGACGATCAACACCGGAGGACACACCGCTAGGTGGAGCTGTATCCACTTGCTTACTGGGCACATAAACCCCCTTCGCGCCCAGGCGAAATTTCAGCTTCCGGCACTGCGTCGCTTTAACTGACATTTGCACGGTCGTGCGAAGTGCCTCCCAAACAAAATTGACGTCCTTTTTTCCCCACAAATAGAGCTTTATTTTGGTGGTATTTGATCACCTCTGCGGTTTTTATTTTTTGCGCTATAAACAAAAAAAGAGCAACAATTTAAAAAAATATATATATTTTTTACTTGTTGCTATAATAAATATCCCAATTTAAAAAAAAAATAACTATTTTTTTTTCTCAATTAAGACAGATACGTATTTTTCGATGTATTTTTGTAAAAAAAAAAAAAAAATCGCAATAAGCGTCTGGTTTGTGCAAAAGTTATAGCGCCTACAAAATGGGGAACAGAATTGTGATTTTTTTTTATTATTATTTTTTTTACTAGTAATGGCGGCGATCTGCGATTTTTATTGGGACTGTGATATTGCGGCGGACGTATCGGACACTTTTGACACAAATTTGGGACCATTCACATTTATACAGTGATCAGTGCTATAAAAATGCACTAATTACTGTATAAATGTGACTGGCAGGGAAGGGGTTAACACTAGGGGGTGAGGAAGGGGATAAATGTGTATCCTGGGTGTGTTCTAACTGTGTGGGGGGAGGGGGGTGACTGGGGGAGGTGACCGATGCTGTGTCCCTATGTACAAGGGACACAGATCGGTCTCCTCTCCTCTGACAGCACGTGGAGCTCTGTGTTTACACACAGAGCTCCACGTCCCTGCTGTGTTCCCGCCGATCGCGTGTACCCGGCGGACATCGCGGCCGCCAGGTACACGCATGGGCTCTTCAGCGATGCGCCAGGACAGTGTTTACCCGCTGCGCGCCCCCCAGTGGCGCGCGAGGGTAATGTACTTTAAAAGACATCCACTTGGCACTTGAGAGCCGCGCTGTGGACGTCTTTTGTCTATAGCGCGGGTCTCAAGTGGGTATGGTTAAGTCCTATTGTGGGGAGATACCTCTTTTCCCCACACTCAAGTCCACAATATATGCGGACTATGATGGCGCATTCGCAGTATGGCCGTTGCCGGTGGTTCATCGGCGCACGCGCTGCCCGGGAACAACCGCCGGAAGTGATGTCAGGGGTCAGTAATGACCCATCACTTCCGGGTGGACCTCAGTACTTAGGATGCCGATGCGGATGCCTGTTTGTCAGATGCGTCCGACGGTCATCCGATTAAGGCAGTACACGGTGGGAGCACACAGCAGGGAATACCACCACAACGCTCTTCAAGGTAATAACGCTACTGGGGTCCTCTGTAACTCCTAATTACCCATGACTGAGTAAGAAAATGGGGTGCTGTATATATAGCATCACCTCTTGTCTTCGTTTTTGAAGCAGCATGGATACTTTTAGATACTTTACATACCCTATCTATATGCTTTTTTAAACAACATGCATTATTATCCTTTATTCTTAGAGCACCCTCTGTTTGTGGCCCCAGCTCCTCACCAGTCATTTGCCTAGTATAGTAACCACCACCTAATCTATGGGGATAACATTCATGTGGAACACCAACCATTTATCTAGTAGGTACCTCAGTAATTACCAACTTAAACATATCTGTGCGTTGGATCTAGTCACCTGACGCTAATTACAATTATATTTTATTATATTATATTAATTACCATTATAAAAATTGTTTTTTAGACATTGGAAACCCCATATCCTGTTAGGTATATGTAAGGTCCAGCAGCTCCACAGCAACCTGATGGGTCTGGCTCCCATCAGGTAAGTGTCCTCCTACGGTTGCTCGCTCCTGCTCTCTGTGACCACGAACCATCTTGTGCAGTCCCTGTCTCATTAGACAAAATAGGTGAGCACAAAATTGCAATTAGATTACCAGCAAATAAATCTATGATCGAAAAATGTTGTTACACCCTGTAATACAAATCTACACTAGTAATATGCTTTGTGCTTTACTTTGTTTAGAACTAGATGAAGAAATAGATGGATGCGGCTCCCTGATGACGCTAAAACTGTGAAACATGTCGGCGACCAGCATTATCTCCATCTGAATCATCTTGTAATCTGTATCATATCAGGGAAAAACTGATTTTATTATCATTTTAACTATTTAATAAAATTTATACTTTTGTATTATAACGTTGTTGTTATCCTTGCTCACCTTAATAGACACACCCCCCTCCACAAAGTCCTAATTATTCTGAGTAGGCTCACACCTGCTCAGTCTAATTTATTTTCTCCAATTTATTTACATTACTTGCTATTGTTCTTTTAACACAGATCAGTCCCAATTCCTGCAGCATCATAATAAAGGAATTGGGCTCCTTCATGTAGCAACTTTTGAAGCCACAGGCAGGCCTATGGTGGTACTAGGAGAAGGGCCAGTACCTGAGGTCAGGCTGGCCACTCTAAAGTGTATGGGGGGTGTATGGGGGGTGACTGAACTGCAGATACAGAGGGGCGGGTCAGGTTTTGTAATTTACAGCATGGTGAGTAGGGATGAGCTCGATGTTCGAGTTAAATGCCCCATTGAAGTCAATGGGACTCGAACGTTCGAAATCAAAAGTGCTCATTTTAAAGCCTAATATGCAAGTTATTGTCATAAAACAGATTTGGGGACCCGGGTCTTGCCCCAGGGAACATGGATCAATGGAAAAAAAAGTTTTAAAAACTAACGTTTTTTCGGGAGCAGTGATTTTAATGATGCTTAAAGTGGAAAAAAATGAAAAATTAATTTAAATATCGTACCTGCTGGGTGTCTATAGTATGCCTGTGAAGTGGCACGTGTTTAGAACTGTCCCTGCACAAAATGACATTACTATAAGAAAAAAGTCATTTAAAACTGCTTGCGGCTTTAATGTAATGTCTGGTCCCTGCAATATGGATGGAAATTATTGAGAAAAATAGCATGGGTTCCCCCCCCCCCTTCCCCCCTCACCCCAGGTCATTACCAGCCCCTTTGGCCCTATATACTTTGAACAGCAGTATACAGGCGGTGCAAACAAGACAGGGACTGTAGGTCTGTAGGAAAAGGCTTGTACAAATATTTCAGTGTGAGGTCATATAATAAAAGAGAATATGAATAGCCCTGTAATCATAGCATTCCAGTCATTTGCTTCAGCTGATAGAATAAGTCTGCCATTCAAATAAACAAATCCCAGCTGTCTATTGCAGTATGCGTTATAGAGTTCAGTGGAACCTTGGATTGCGAATAACGCGGTTAACGAGCGTTTCGCAATACAAGCACTGTATTTCCTAAAATCCTAACTCGGTTTGTGAGTGTTGTCTCACAAAACAAACAGGATTCAGGCCAAAGCGGTGTGCAGTACCGTGTTCGGAAACGACTGGAAAGGCGCGAGGACAGTTCGGCTGAGCTCGGCAAACCTCGGAAAGGCTTGTGAACGGAGGCTCTCCAGCGTCCCCTGCCTCTGGCCGCATGCGGTATTGCATGCCATTGAAGTCAATGCGGAACAAATAATTTTCGTTTCTATTGACTTCAATGGGGAAACTCGCTTTGATATGCGAGTACTTTGGATTACGAGCATTCTCCTGGAACGAAGTATGCTCATAATCCAAGGTTCCACTGTATTAGAATAGTCTCTCTCTTGTGTAAAGGGCTGCAGTAACCATATAGACAACGTGAGAAGTGAGGCATTCATCACAGTTTAAAATATATCCGTGAATAATCCCTGTAATATCTCATTGAAGGGAAGAAATACGTGGATAGTGTTTGCCCAGAACGGGCGCTTACCCTTCCTTTACCAGAACGTTTTGGCCATGATATAATATCACTAGATATGTCCTCTGGCAGAAAGACCATAAGAGGTGACTGTGGTGCCGCTTGCTGGACTCTGACCGCTTGCGTTGACTGTTCCGAATGGCAGTTTGTTTGTCCGGAGAGACTTCCTCAAGACTTCCCCTTCAGCGTCTGGAATGCAGAGCTACAGCGACCAGAATGGCCCGCTAGTGATTGCGGACGTAGACTTATCCAAGTATGGTCCCTTAGATGTCAATAGTGAGGAAACACCTTACCATCCCAGATTGGGGGCCATAGTGGAGTGCAGGGATGGGCTTGCTACAGCTACGTTGATGCATTTTGTGCACTTAGCTGTGCACTTCGTCTGGTGCAGCCGGTGTACTGTTTCTAATAAGTGCAGGCAGTGTTCAAAGTATAGAATACAGTGTAGTGTGCTGTGAAAAGAAAAAATCCCCATCATGTCCAGAAGGCCACCAAGGAGAGGCAGACGCTCACAGGCCACCAAAAGAGTCTACAGTCAACAGTGGTGGTCGTGGACATGTAGCATCCTCTGCAGGTGGCTGTGGGGCACGCTTGTCCTTTTTTTCTTCTGCTGGCCATGTTATTGAGCCACAACATGCAGAAGAGTTAGTGGAGTGGATAACAAAGTCGTCCTCATCCTCTGTCACCCAGGCTCATAGTACTTTTCCTCCCAACGCAGCTGCCAAAGTGGCCTATTCCACAGGCTCCTTGTCCACAGTTACTCTTTCCGTAGCCCCACCATCATGCACGGAGGAGTCCCCAGAATAATTTGACCACAGTGTTGGTTACATGCTGCTGGAGGATGCGCAGTAATTTGAAAGTTTAGATGTTGGCTGGAGGATGCGTAGCAATTTGAAGGCTCCGATGTTGGTTTCCAGGTGGAAGGGAGTAACATGAGCCTAGAGAGAGGGGGTGCCACAGAAGGACAAGAAACTGGCAGTCATGTTCCCCCAGCTGCAGCATATTGCCAAGTTTGCTCCAGTGACAAGGAGGGAGGGGATAATGAGGTCACTGACCATACTTGGGTGCTTGAGAGAAGAGAGGAGGAAAGTGAGCAGGAGGAGGAGGCACAATTCCTCCAGCGGTCAGCCTAAGGGCAGCCACCCTATTGCATCACACCACAGAGCTCCGCAGGCGCAGGGTGCTGCTGACTCCCCACTGGCTTTTAAAAGTTCCGTGGTGTGGGCCTTTTTGACACGTGTGCAGAAAATCGAACCGTTGCTGTTTGCAACCTATGATTGAAGCGTATCAAGCGTGACCAGAACAGCATCCGCTTCCCCCCCTCCTCTTCTTCCTCTATGGCCTCTCCTGCAGAATTGTCCACTGAACCAGCAGTGCTCCCTAAACACTCAAAGGGCTACGCAAGCAGTCAGGCAAAAAGATGTCATGTGGTGCTTGAGTTGGTCTGCCTAGGGGATAGGAGCCACACTGGGGAAGAGATTCTGTCAGCTCTGCAGGGGCAGGCTCAGAGGTGGTTAACTCCACATCAGCTTCTCTCCGCCCTCCAACAGGAACACTAGACCCATGTTCCATGTTTGGGACACATTCTGAATTTGGTGGTGAAGCATTTCTTGAACATGTACCCAGGCTTACAAGATCTCCTGAGGCAGGCCAGAAAAGTCTGTGGTCATTTCCGCCAGTCATACAATGCCAGTGCTCAGCTGGCTGACATTCAAAGGGAATGCAACCTGCCCATCAACTGCCCCATTTGTGCCTTGCCCACCAGGTGGAACTCAACATTGGCAATGCTGCAGCGGCTGCACACACAGCAGATCAATAAGCCATCAATGAGTACTTGTGTGAGTATGGCACCAGGACAAGGTCAGGGGAGCTTGGCTTATTTTCGCCATGCCAGTGGCTACTGATCAAGGATGCATGCACTGTCCTGTCACCATTTGAGGAGGCCACAAGGATGGTGAGCAGCGACAATGTATGCATCAGTGACACTGTCCCTCTAGTCTTCCAGCTGGAGCACACACTTTGTGGAATCATGGACAGGGCACTTGAGGCAGAACAGCGGGAGGAAGAGAAGAACTTCCTTTACTCTCAAGACCCCCTTTATCCAGAAAGCATTCCTGCAGGTCTGCCAAATACACAGGAAGAAAAGGAGGATTGTGTCAGCATGGATGTCAAGGAAAATACGCAGCAGTCTTCAAAGGATGGTATTCAGTCCTCAGAAACCCAAGGAGTTGTACGTGGCTGGGAGGAGGCAGTTATGGATAATGTGATCCTTATTGACCCAGAGGACTCAGAATCGAATTTCTCTGCAAACTTACCCTGCATGGCCTCCCTGATTCTGCAAAGCCTGTGAAAGGACCCTAGGATTTGTGGTATTAAGAAGAGGGATCATTACTTGATAGAGGCTATAAAATGGAAAGCCGCACTCCAAAAAACCTTGAAGGTTGTCTTTATTGTAAAAACAAATGGAAAATGCACTACAAAGCACAGCACAAATAGGGATGGCAGCCTACGCGTTTCACACTATCGTTTAGTGCTTAATCATGGCTGATTATTACTTGCTGGCAACCCTTCTTGATCCACGTTACAAGGGTAAGGTTACTGGGAGGTTACTATTTCCTGGTGCTGGACAACGTGTTTCTGAGGCTTTGTTTGGTCAGAGGAAGAGAGGTGGCCGGCTGACCAATGCCTTTAAACAATTTTTCATACCTCAGCACTAAGGTCTGATAGGTTCCAACAACCATCGCCAGCGTCTGCATTATATGGTGCAGTAATATCTAGGGGTAAGAGCAGACTTGCAAACCTTTCCAACAGAGAATCCACTGAGTTACTGGGTCTTAAAGTGGAGGTTTACCCTAAGACAATTATATACCATTACATCCAGCATACTTCTGACATTTACTGTACAGAATGCTGGTATTTTTTTTTTCCGCTGTACATACCGTCTTATAGTTCTTTTTCACCTGGCTTCCGGGTTCTCACTCGCGCCGGGAGTAGGCGTTCCTATGAAGAGGAGTAGATGATTGACGTGCGGATAAGGCGCGTCACGCGTTCTGAAAATAGCCTTACTGGGACACGGCTCTATACAGCGCCTGCGCAGTCAGCTCCTCACGGCTCCTAGTCTGTGCGCAGGCTCCGTATAGCGCTGTATAGAGCCGAGTCCCAGTTCGGCTATTTTCGGAACGCGTGACGCGCCTTATCCGCACGTCAATCATCTAAGCCAGGTGAAAAAAAACTATAAGACGGTATGCATACTGTACATGTCAGAAGTATGCTGGATGTAATGGTATATAATTGTTTTTTAGGGTGAACCTCCGCTTTAAGGTTGGACCACTGGCCAGAACTTGCTCAATATGCAAATGAGCTACTGGCCTGTCCTGCATCCAGCATGCTTTCTTTTACATTTTTTATATTATATCATATTTTATATTTAGAGGATTTGCATCAGTTAACAAAAGACTACATAACTGTATAAATAAATCTGACAGTTGTTTTGAAACATTTTCCAGGTAGATTTTCAGTTGAAAGGCTATCTAGATGTACAAAAGTCAGATAAGGCTATAAGTGTTTTAATCTGAGCATATCCCAAAACATTTCTGTTAGTATAGTATATAGAGAGAATAGGAAAACGAAGGAAGAGGGGCGAAGTGTGGAAAAAAAAGGGGGGGGGTGGAGAAGGGGTAGGTGAAGCTCACCGCTGGGGGAGCCAAAAAAAAAGTAGGTCCAGTCCAATACTTAGTGAAGAGGACAGGCCCAAACATTGTCTGGATCAGACGTGTTGCAAGTATTCCTCAGAGAAGCGAAAGAGACTCCAATAGAACCATCTGGTCTTATGCTCTTCGGTTTTGTCACGGAGGGTCGAGGTAAGGTCTTCCAGTTGCTCGATACTGGTAAACAGATATATATATATTTTACCTTTTTACTTCACACCAACTTCTTATTTACAAGAATCTTTTCACCCAGATTGAGCAGCATTGTTGCTGCTTGTTATTTGTGTGTCATTTTGCACAGTTCCTTTGTTTTTTGCTTCAACATTGCACCATTAAAGGGGTTGTAAAGGAAAAAAAATGTTTTCCCTAAATAGCTTCCTTTACCTTAGTGCAGTCCTCCTTCACTTACCTCATCCTTCAATTTTGCTTTTAAATGTCCTTATTTCTTCTGAGAAATGCTCACTTCCTGTTCTTCTGTCTGTAACTCACCGCCGTAATGCGAGGCTTTCTTCCTGGTGTGGAGAAAGCCTCTTGAGGGGGGAGAGGGCGAGCAGGAGTGTCAGGACACCCACTAACACACAGCTCCTTTCTCTATTTGCAAAGTAGAGAGTGTCCTGACTTGCCTGCTCGCCCCCTCCTCCCTCAATAGGCTTTCTCCACACCAGGAAGAAAGCCTAGCATTACCGTGGTGAGTTACAGACAGAAGAACAGGAAGTGAAGATTTCTCAGAAGAAATAAGGACATTTAAAACCAAAATTGAAGGATGAGGTAAGTGAAGGAGTACTGCACTAAGGTAAAGGAAGCTATTTAGGGGAACAAAAATTCCTTTACAACCCCTTTAATTTTCACATGCACACATTTTTTTACCGTTGATTTGTCCCACTTAATACTAGAACTTTTACTTTATCGCACCCCACTTCACCTCTTTTTTATTAAGATATAATATTACATAATCATGTTCAGGGGCTCTAGTTATATATTTTTATTTCTATAGCCCCAAATTAAATCGATTAAATACAAACTCAAATTAGAAATAAATGTTAACCTAATATCAATAAACAAACTATTTGGGTTCGACTGGGTCTGGTTTTAATAGGTGGTACAAAACAAAAACCCTAGCTCCTATTTATTTAGTGAACTATACATTGCAGGTGTTTGGCCTCCTTCCTTTCCCCTCTCTGGGGTTCGAACGCGTGACTCGTTGTAAGCCCCATGGATTAGGGCTAGCCCGAAGGGTGTTGAAGGACCACATGGAGTACTTTGGATCACTGAATGAACTTTAAATTCTGGTTGGGTGTCGCACACTTTTATCTCCATCAATAAAATGGTAAATATACTTGAAACTTTACCAAAGATATATTTTGCTTAAAATTAAATGTTTATGCATATTCTTGGAAATATTCATATAGGTCAACAAGTAAAAAATCTTCCTTTTTGAAATGTTCCTAAGAGTAACAAAAACCTCCTGATGAAGACCATGAATGTAGTGGTCGAAAATGCATTGGGGTATTCACATGTAAAGTAAAAGTATAATGTAACAACATATAGTGGAAATGCTTTGTTCTATATTCCAACCAGGGCTCACATTTTAAAACTCTTGTAAAAACTTGTATTTGGCACTCTTTGATAATAAAATATTGAAAATACTTACCATTTTATGATTATTTTGCTGCTTAAAACTACCCTGGGAACTTTTCCATTTTAAGAACTCTCATTTAACCCAAACCATCTCTGAGAGATATTAAATCTTAAAAGGGTTGTAAAGGTACAATTTTTTTTTTCCTAAATAGCTTCCTTTACCTTAGTGCAGTCCTCTTTTACTTACCTCATCCTTCGATTTTGCTTTTAAATGTCCTTATTTCTTCTGAGAAATTCTCACTTCCTGTTCTTCTGTCTGTAACTCCACACAGTAATGCAAGGCTTTCTCCCTGGTGTGGAGTGTCGTGCTCGCTCCCTCCCTTGGACTACAGGAGAGTCAGGACTCCCACTAACACACAGCTCCTTTCTCTATCTGCAATATAGAGAGCATCCTGACTTATTTGTGCAACCATTTACACATCATCATTCTATCACCCACACATATTAAATTCCATCCATCACTTCTATCATTTTTTTTATCATTTTATTATATTTATTATATATTATATATATATATATTTCTTTTGGGCCCGTCCTGGGCTATATATGGCTGTATATGCATATATACACATATATATATTTTCTGATTAACATTTTTTTGATTAATATATAGACAGGCAAATATCTGCATGTTTATGCTTACTTTTGTACAATCTCCCTACAGGGTTACTGGTGTCACTCCTTTGGTGGATAGTCTTCCTCCATCTTTGGTTGGCCTGCACCCCTTGGCCCCCTCCCCGCCCACTGGACCTTGGTGGCTGCTGCCCCGTCCCCCGCTCCCCCCCTCTCTCCCTGGGTCCTGCCTGGTGGCCTCTCCCTCCACCCGCTCTCCCCCCCCCTTCCTGGCTCCGCTGGTGTGGGGCTGCAGGTTGCGGCCTCTTGTAGGCCAGGGGGTGATGCTTTTCTCACCCCGTAATCTTTTTGGTCTTTCTATCCACCTGACCATCCTCCCATCCGGCTGGGCCATTCAAGGGCTGTTCCTCGACATTTGGCTACTGGATGACTGCCGTCCTTGACCTCTGACAGTCTCCTGGGTATGTGTACCTTGGCAGTGATGTCATTATATGTCAGTGATGTCATTATATGTCTTGTGTGTGCAGCTTGCAAAAAAACATGTATATAATATTTAATATATATGTATTTTATTGTAGTACTTATGGTCGCAAATCTCGTTCCCCCCTGAAGAAGACTGCAACTTTTGTAAAAGGTCAGAACTCGTTGTGGCCTTGCGTCCTCAGTAATCATTTTTATGTTATACTTATTTTCCATGGCTGCCTTTTGTATGCATTAGCACTTGTATTATGTTTCTCTCTGGAGCTCATGTCCTGATTCAAATTAGATTTTTTTTTACCATTTATACATATATTTCTTTGATACCATTTGAATGTAAATAAACTTTATACTTTCATATAAATTTTCACCCATTGTTTATTTTGTTATTTTTTGCTGCAATTCAAAGTCCCTAGGGGTACTTTTTATTTTTCGTATATACAGTAAGAGCTGTGAAAATGTGGATTAAACTCCCTCAAGAATTAGTTCTGGACAGCTTGATAGATTGTTTTAAAAAAAAGCTGGATGCATTCCTAAATGCATGAACTATAACCGGATACTACAATTTGTAGTTAATAACACCAGGTGTAATTGACTCTGGGAATATCCGATTGTGTTCTTGGGAATCAGGAAGGATTTTTCCCTCACTGGAGCAAATTGGATGATGCTTAATTGTCTGTTTGTTTGTTTGTTTTTCTTCCTCTGATACAACCATGGGTTTAGGATAGTGTATATGCAGGTTTTTCTATTTTTTCTATTGGTTGAACTAGATGGATTTGTGTCTTTTTTCAACCTGACATACTATGTAACTATGTAACCACTTTATAATATATATTTCCAGTGCAAAGGCACAAAATATTTGAAATATTGGGCAAGACAAAAAAAGGTGAATAGTGGGCAAATTACCAAACAAATCTAGATGATCGATATGATGAGGATAATTATTATCAATATTTGGTACATAAGCACAGTCATATGTTCTATATTATGTGAACAGGATGAGAAGAAGCACTCATAAGGGGCCCCTGTGGGGTACAATGGCCAAGGGATATTTGTTTAGTGAATGCTTTATATTTACTGTGTATTAACAGTATATATTTTTACATAAATTAATTTAGTATTGCCTAATGAATTAGAACATTATTTTAATATGGAAACTACTAATGACTGATTTTGAAGAATAAGTCTCAACAATTACCATTTTAGCTGCCAGATCCTTGTATTTGGCAGTTTCCTAACCATATCATCATATTTTCTCTTTCAGTGATTTTAACCTTTTCAGACTTTACACATCCATATCACCTGAACAAAGGAGGTACTGATATTTTATCAGTCTTTAAAAGTCTTATCCACATATTCATATTTGCATGAAATGAACAAATAATTTTCTGACAGATATGAATTCAACATGACAGAATGAACTATCTTTTGTTAAAGTAACTACATGCTGTACAGGTGAAGAGTATAATGAGCTTAGACCATCTGCTTCTAACCAAAGCTGTATTCTGGCCTAGGGCAGCACTTTGCAGGGGGGCAGCACGCAAAGAGTCCCCGTCGGTTTGCACTGCACTGTTAGGCAAAAATTAGTCTAGCACCCCCATTAAGCGGCCGCACTGCTTCCAGCATGCAGGCGGACTGAATTCCGCAACTGGGGGGGGGGGGGGGGGCTCTGCTTCTTATTTTGACTATCCTATCATCCTGGACCACAAACCTTCCTCACTGTGCTATATGTTTCTATTTGCATGGTTATATCTTCTTAGTCCTCTACATAAAATTATCAGAAATGTGTGCTTGAAGTAGAACTATAGGCAAAACATTTTTTTTTTTCATTTTGGATAGAGTAAGGGAGGGTTATAGCTAGGGTTGTCCCGATACCACTTTTTTAAGACCGAGTACAAGTACCGATACTTTTTTTCAAGTACTCGCCGATTTTGAATACCGATACTTTGTTTTTATCTAATGTGACAGCAGCACATGTGTCAGTATGTTTTTTTTTTTATCTTTAACAATTTGTTTTTCATTTTTTAAATTTTTTACAATTTTTTTTTTAATTTTTTTTTATTTATAATGCTTTCTTTTTTTTAAGGGGGGGGGGGTGGACCGTGTCAGTGTGTTTTTTCTTTAATTTTTTTATTTTCTACAATCATTTTTTTATTCTTTTGTTTTTTTATTCTTTATTTTTTATTTCTTTTTTCAGCCCTGTTGGGGGGGGCTTTGGTGAGATATCAGGGGTCTTAACAGACCTCTGACATCTTCCCTTTGAGACAGGGAAAGGGACCAGGGACACATGTTCCCCTGTCCCTTTCTCAGCAGCATCAGCTGCACTGAAAATGAATGGAGTGAAGACAGCGTCTTCTCTTCATTCATAAACTGAAACATTTGTAAACACAGGTTACAATGTTTCAGTTATGTGAATGGACAGAGTCAGTGATCACTGACTCTGTCCATTCGGAGCAGTAAGGAGCCGGATTTACCGGCTCCTACCCCGCTCTCCATCCTGACAATTCCAGGGGGTAAAGGAGGAGCACCGAAAGGGGAGAGAAACACGGCGGGATACACAGGATACACACGGCGGCATACACGGGATACACACGGCGGCATACACAGGATACACGGCGGCTTTCAGCTGCTTTAAAATCAGCGGAGATCGGTGCTTGTAACTTCCCCACGCACTGATCACCGCCGACAGTACAAGTATCGGGTGAAGCATCGAGAGCATTTGCCCGAGAGATTTCCCTTCACTTCCTTCCCCATAGTCAAACAGGAAGTGAGAGGAAATCTATGCAAATTAAGGGAATCCCTTGCCCCCCCAGGCCCTCAAAACTAGTGTCCCTACTCGGGCAGGTCTTAAACAGCAAGGGGTGTGACCTTGACAGGAAGGGGTGGGTCATATTTAAATTAGGGGGTGCACAAGTTTAGTCAGGCCTAGGGCAGCACAAAACCTAAATACACTACTGCTTCTAACACTGACCAAGTTTTTGACCATAACCCAGTTTAGATGAATTGCAACCAGTTGATAACACAACAGCCTTTTTATGACAATGGTTTTACTGGTCAGTAATGTATGATTCTTATTTTTTATGTTCAGTACTATGAACACATTTTTAATAAATGTTTTATTTCATTTTTTTCCAAATACTTTTTATTAACGTTCAATTTTACAATACAAAAAAACTATTCATTCAAAGTCTGTGAAGACTTCCATCAGCGGTTTTTCAAAAGTACAACTGGCCCAGTAATAATAGGAAAAAAATAGCAACTGTTTTATCTTGCAGAGTGATGTACAAGGCACTAAAATTGTTTCTTCAAATACTATAGAGGAAGGCTTCTGCCAGAGTATACCCATTAAATGCTTACTTTGGGAGGACTATTATACTTACATTGTTCATGGAGGCTGGGAGCATGGATGATTCAAGTGCCTCATTGAAGACTACCAATAGCTCAGGGAGTAGAATATCACTAGTTGACTTATAACTTTCTGACCGGAGTCCAGCTTTGCCTGTGGCTTTGCAATTAGGAGACTCAGCGACTTACCATGCTATGGTAAATTATGGTAAATTAGGTGACCTTAATGCAGCTGCTAACATACCTACTTTATAACCCCTGTGTCAGGAGTATAAATAACGAAAATGAAACTTGAAAATGGCATAGCGCATCAATGTACCTTGTGCACAAATCACTTGATATTTACTCAAACCACAAGCTAACAGGCATATATACAGTACAGACCAAACGTTTGGACACACCTTCTCATTCAAAGAGTTTTCTTTATTTTCATGAGTATGAAAATTGTAGATTCACACTGAAGGCATCAAAACTATGAAGTAACACATGTGGTATTATACATAACAAAAAAGTGTGAAACAACTGAAAATATATTTCATATTCTAGGTTCTTCAAAGTAGCCACCTTTTGCAGCAGACACATCTCTAGGACTTTTAAGAGGAGACTGTGTGAATCAGGCCTTCATGGTAGAATATCTGCTAGGAAACCACTGCTAAAGAAAGGCAACAATCAGAAGAGACTTGTTTGGGCTAAAGAACACAAGGAATGGACATTAGACCAGTGGAAATCTGTGCTTTGGTCTGATGAGTCCAAACTTGAGATCTTTGGTTCCAACCCCCGTGTCTTTGTTCGACGCAGAAAAGGTGAACACATGGACTCTACATGCCTGGTTCCCACCGTGAAGCATGGAGGAGGAGGTGTGATGGTGTGGGGGTGCTTTGCTGGTGACACTGTTGGGTATTTATTCAAAATTGAAGGCATACAACCAGCATGGCTACCACAGCATCTTGCAGGGGCATGCTATTCCATCCGGTTTGCGTTTAGCTGGACCATCATTTAATTTTCAACAGGACAATGACCCCAAACACACCTCCAGGCTGTGTAAGGGCTATTTGACCAAGAAGGAGAGTGATGGGGTGCTGCGCCAGGTGACCTCTTGAGAATGCCAAGAGTATGCAAAGCAGTAATCAAAGCAAAAGGTGGCTACTTTGAAGAACCTAGAATATGAAATATATTTTCAGTTGGTTCACACTTTTTTGTTATGTATTACATGTGTTAATTCATAGTTTTGATGCCTTCAGTGTGAATCTACAATTTTCAAAAAAAAACTTACCTGTCCTCCCGGCTTCTTCGGAGTCAAAGCCAGGCAGGCCCACCACTTGCTGCCTGTTGAAGCACCGGGCCACCGCACGCTCCTCATCAGTCAGCCTGATGGTGCAAGGTGGTCCCCCTCCAGTGCCCATGGAATGTGCTGTAAGCTTGGCCAGCTTATCACGGACCACGCTCCTCAGATCATTAATCTTTTTGGAGATACCACTGACGGTCCTCGTCTCCCCCCCCCAAGGCATTGATATCATCATCTATCTCCTGGAGGATCTGCTTCTTCCTGGCCGGGGTGGTGTCCCGGCTCTCAGGGCCATGCAAAAAATGCCCATTTCGGGTGATGGCCCTGGCAAGGATCTCCTTCTCACGGACAGAGAAGTTTAGCTTCCTCCTCTTTGGTGCCATATCACCACCAAACACTCAGCACCAAACAGACACAAAAACAGACAGCAAAAACCAAACACCAAAATCAGACAGCACAAACAGACAGCTAATACAGACACCAAAAAACACACAGAAAAAACAGACACAAAAAACACCCAGAAAAAACAAACAGCTAATACAATCTCCTACTCCAATAAATCTTTCCTATAACACTCCTACACAAACCAACACACAGCCACAGACAACAGAACAAAAGCACCTTTCTTCAGGAAGGGAAACACATGGATGTACTTTTGCAATGGAAGGGCGTTTGTCTGGGCCTATTTATACACAGGGCGTATCTCACTAAGTACGCCGGGCCTAGTTCCTATCTCACTGATTGCGCCGGGCCGAGTTCTGAGCATGCACAGTGAGGTGCAGAATCATGCGCGCATGCGCAGTCCGGCCGGCCCTTCATTTGCATGGGGTCACGGCTCATTTCAATGGAGCACGCCCACTTCCTTCCCACTTTCAATTACCTCGCCTTACGCCTCGGAATTTACGTTACGCTGGCACAAATTTGGGCGCAAGTACTCTGTGGATACGGTACTTGCGTCACGAAATTGAGCCGGCGTAACGTAACAGAGATGCACTACGCCGGTCTATATATGCGCCGCTCTACGTGATCTGGCCCAATGTCCCTATCACAAGCTCAACAAGTGTTGATCATAATTGGACATGTTACAAAAGCAGGACCTGGTGCCAAAATTGCAAAATGGTACTTTGGCACATTATTCTCAGTTTATGATGAGGAAAAAAATTGGCAATCACATACTGTTTTTTTAACTTCATCCAATATTTATTTTAATCACTTGCCCTTTAGGATTAAAAATGACTGTCATGTGAAGACCTTTAAAGTCCTTGATTTTGTTCCATATTTTTGATGATGTCATCATCTTCAATTATATAAAAAGAGGAGCTACACCTAGGTACAGTACCTTGAGGTTAACCAAAAGAACCTGAACAATGAAGACCTTCATCTTCACCTTCTTTCTGCTGGCTGGTCACAGCTTTTGGGGTAAGCCATTCGCTTTTATTTGTCAGTTAAGTGAAATAGAAATGTTAGATCTACTTCTTGGTGCTACATTTTTTAGTGATGCATTACTCATGTATATTGAGGCACTATAAACATGGCTTCTATTTCCACAAGACACTCATTGGATAAGGCTAGAACAGCAGGGTAGCAGGAGGCAACATTCAGTACAGCTTTTACAATTACACTACATTTATTAGTTTGTTAGCATTACATTTGTTCATTCTATACCTTGCTACCTACTGAAACCTGTGGACAACAACAACAACAGTCAAACAAATTAAGAAAGCTGCTGCTAAGTACTTTCTGTATCAAGATTCCCTACTGCTCACAGCCAAGCAGCCATGTCCCCGGTCTCTGCAGGCTGTATTCTGAATGCAAACTATGGAGTTGCTTTAATAAAGGATAGTGGCTGTTTACTTAGTGTATGTTCATCAGGTTTAGCAAATAGGAAGAACCAGTGTTCACTTCAATCTACCAATCAATCATGTGCTAGCCAAAAGCCTTTTTTTTTTTTTTTACCTTTTCACATGATTGCATTTTGAAAGGGAACACAGGCTCACCTGATTTACTAACATTTTTGAAACATTAACATCCTTTACACCTTCAGTAAATCAATCCCAGTTTAATAGCATTGTTTTTCACATTTGCATTAGCATGATTTAGCCTATACAAAAGGCCATCCCCATTCATCTGTGCCCATGAAAAGGTATAATAAAGGGTTAATCCATCATTTATAAATGTTTCTTTCTTTTTCCTAACACAAAATGCTAGCACATAGTTACCCCTGTATACAGTATTGTGTTCCCTAATTAACACATCTAAAAGTTTTTTTAAATTATCAACACTCCCCGCTGACACCACCAACTTTGGAAGAGACCTTCACATCCTTACTACTTGCACGGTAAAGAACCCCCTACACAGTTTAAGGATAAACTATTTCTAGTCCAACTTCATTGAGTGGCCGCGGGTCTTCTCAAGAAACCTAAGGCTAAATAGTTTTCTCCCTAAGCTGGAATCACCTTTCAGATATTTGTATATTGAGATTATATCCCCTCTTAAGTATCTTTTCTCCATGGAAAATACGTTTAAAGTGGTTCTAAGGTCAAAAGAATGCATTACAGTAAAAAAATAAAAATATACTAGCTGCTTTTCCCTCTTCCTTGAGTCCTACATCAATGGAGTGCTGTGAGTGCTGTGTGCAGCTCTTGTCGCCCCTCTTTCTTTTCTCACAGGAGAATCAGGCAGCACCAGGAATCATTGGCTTCTGCTGCTGTCAGTCAAATTATGTGAGGAGGGAGCTGGGCGGGGTCAAACAGCCATGTGCATGTCTATGGATGCAAAGAGCCCAGCTTGGTAGCATGCCAGCAGATGAGCCCCCATAGCATACGGCTTGCTATGAAGGCACACACAGAATAGGGGCAGACCATGTCACATATTAACAATTTACAATAAACAGAATTATAAAAAAAATATATGTTTTTGATTTTACAACCGCTTTGATGTTTGCAGTCGTTCCTCAAATCTGAGGTCCTCCAGTCCCCTTTCTTGCTGCCTCTTTAGATAAATGGACTTCTAAAAATCAAGCCAGCAGTATAAAAACACATTGCATTTTATTATAAAGGGTTCAGTAATTGGAAAGTTATTATACATGGACTTTAACAATATGTGAAAACAAGAGCTACGGTGAAAGTATTGCTATGATGGATGAGGATTGTCGTCTAATATGTATTTGTCTTTTCATTGTAGAAACAAAAGCTCAAGGATCAGACTCAGCATCAGGATCACAAGGAAATATAGTAGGACTTAATTGTCTTGGGAAGATTGTTGAGGTAAACTTTTTTTGTCTTGTCTTATTCATGTATCAATTTATTTGAGAACATTATATACACATATATTTGGTTCAGTCCTTCAGCATATGCCTTTTCTACCCCATTATTCTGGTGTCAGTGACACAGACCCTGCCACCATCCTAGTGACACAAATCCTGCCACCATCCTAGTGACACAAATCCTGCCACCATCCTAGTGACACAAATCCTGCCACCATCCTAGTGACACAAATGCTGCCACCATCCTAGTGACACAAATCCTGCCACCATCCTAGTGACACAAATCCTGCCACCATCCTAGTGACACAAATCCTGCCACCATCCTAGTGACAGACCCTGCCACCATCCTAGTGAAACAAACCCTGTCCCTGACAAAAATCCTGCCACTGTCCTAGTGATATATATTTATTATAGTTACAGTTATACCAGACATCCCAACCAACAAATTTCAGGGAGGTGGCACTTCATGCCCGCAGCCCCCCAGCCCCCCCACTCTTTGGTGACAGGAATCCTGGAAAGGACAGAGAGAAACATTTAACTGTTTCCATGCCATTGCTCACTGGGCAGATGAAGAAGCAATACTTCATCACCAGTGAGGGAGATTCTGCATTGTTTCCATCAGCATGAGTTACAATATCTCACTCATCCGGCCCGTGAGGGAGCAACGCTGGTCACAGGTGAGTATTTCTCTCTGCCCTTTTCTAGAAATTTTAGGAAGTATTGTGCCTGGTCCTTTATCTGTATACTGCTCTGAGTCAGGGATTTATAAAGTAGTGAAGCCACTGGATGGCCATGACAGTCAGGGAACTGGTACCTCAGAAGGAGAGGTTATCATTGTCAGCCTCAATACTTCTCCAGTACAGTTCCCTTCATTGTTCAACGGCCCCCAAACTAAACAAATATGTGGATCTCTGCTGTAAAATGTTGGTAGATACTTTGTATTGCAAAATCCATGACTTATTAATGCTTCTTTTTTTTTTTTCGAACAGGCGGCTCCAAACTTCGCTACAGATCTTGTAGATTTTATATGCGCAGTATATAACAGTGACTCGGTAATTATTACACATTAAAAAAAGTTATCTTTTATAAAGTCATATAATAGAATGCACTAAAATGGATAAAAATTGTTTTAATAATATTAATTTCTGTGCTAAGAATGTTCAAAGGGTAACTAATAACAATTAAAGAAAGGAAGCCGCACTCAATAATATTAAACCAATCCCGCTACTCCTCTGACATGTTTCACTCAGTAGAGCTTAAAGTCACTCTAAACGATATTCTTATTTTCTACAAATAACCCATAGGCCCCGTACACACGTCCGAGGAACTCGACGGGCAAAACACATCGTTTTGCCCGTCGAGTTCCTTGTGAAGCCGCCGAGGATCTCGGCGAGCCGAAATTTCCCATTGAACAACGAGGAAATAGAGAACATGTTCTCTATTACCTCGCCGAGGTCCTCGTCGGCTTCCTCGGCTGAAAGTGTACACACGGCCGGGTTTCTCGGCAGAATTCAGCTCTGACCGAGTTTCTGGCTGAATTCTGCCGAGAAACTCGGTCGTGTGTACGGGGCCATACACATTCCCTGCTTACCCTCCCTGGCGGTATGATAATGCCAGATTTTTGATGCTGAAAGCGGTACAATTGTTTCACATGGAAATTTGGCATTTTATATTGTAGACCTGTAATTCTTATGCCTTGTACACACGATCAGAATTTCCGTTGGGATAAACTCCGACGGATTTTTCAGATGGAATTCCATTCAAGCTGTCTTGCATACACACTGTCACACCAAATTCTGACCGTCCAAAACGTGGTGACGTACCACACTATGACGAGCCGAGAAAAAAGTTCAATGCATCCGAGCATGCGTCGACTTAATTCTGAGCATGCATGTTTTTTTGTTCCATACAGACGAACAGAATTTCCGATAGAATTTGTTTTCATTGGAAAAAAAGAGAACATGTTCTCTTTCTAAGTCCGTCAGAATTTTCGATGGAAAAACTCAGATGGGGCACACACGCGGTCGGAATATCCATCGAAAATTCTGATCGCGTGTACAAGGCATTAAAAATAACTCACTTAAATCTGTCCAAACAACAGTCTAGTAGACATCCAGTGTATGATAAAGTTTGAAACACAAAATCATAAATTATAATATAATAAATAACTATAAATAATTATAACAAATAATAATATAATAATGATAAAAATTATTCAGTAATGTAATCAAATAAAAAACACAGAAATTTGCTCAGTTGCAGAATTGTTGCTGTCATTACTTTCAGTGTTTGATGACGAATTTCCCCACAAATCACTATCTGCAAGTGATTCTAATTTATTATCGCTGTTTTCTAGCTGGTTCTAAAACCGCTTTTGACGTAAAGGGACACTTTTTGGTTGCTATGGACATTCTCAAATTTCCAGGCAGAAAGAATAGTATTTATAATATAAATCTACATGCAGGGCACTGGACAAACCACTAGGGACAAAGGGAATGTGAAACTATTTGATACAGTACTGTAATCTGTAAGATTACAGTACTGTATGTATTCTGTGTTTTTCACTTTAGAATTTGGCGCCGGGCTTCGTCCCCGTGCGTCGCAATCAGAGCTTTTTTTCTCAGAAATTAGGTGCAGGAACTCAACCACGACCAGTTCAGATTTCACAAACAGTAGAAGGGTCTTAAAGGGGCATTAAATACCAGAATTGCATTACATACAAGTTCAGAGTTCAGGGGGTTACAAAGCTGTCACTTGTAAACACAGAAACCAGACTTCTGTGTTTACAAGTGATTGTGGTGAGCAGGCACCAAAGGGTCTGAGCCAGAGGTGGTGGAACTGAGTTCCCCCAAGTCGCAATGCTCGCAGGGAACGGAGCTCGGCACTGTGATACATCGAGCGGAAACACAGCTTGCAGACACAGCGGGGAGACAGCGCAGGGTCCTGGGGACAAGGTAAGTAAGCTGTACATGGATCCTGCGATGTGATCCCGAGTGTGGCTCGGGGTTATTGCTTTTGGTACTGAAAATTCACCCTGAGCCAAACTCAGGAATAAAGAGGTTAAGGGACCTGTAATCTATTTTGCACAAAATTGTTTCTTATTGCGTTTTCCTCCACCATCATGTCCTCCATGATAGTCCGAGCCCCCTCCTTTTCCCTCTCACTTCTGTTTGTTTAGAATGAGCAGGGCATGTTAGTTGCCGCCATGTACTATGCTCTATGCACCCTACAAATCCATAGTCCACAGACCCTAGTACATCTTGGGAAAAGTTGGCTATGATCCTACATACAATGGTACCATGGAGAATGTACGGAACTACCCTCTAAAGAAAAAGAAAGAAAGGAGGGCACACCGACCTAGTGCATTACCGTAATAAAAATGTTTATTAAAAATAGAATAAATCAATGGTCCTACTCACAAAATTAGCATAGGTATACGCTTTTCTGACAAACAAACTAGCTCTCCTGGCCCCTACAGGTGGGACTTGATGATGAGAGGATCAGACGTCCCTCAAACGGCTGACGCGTTTCTGGGGCGCACCCCTTTCTTCAGAGCCTAGGTGGTCCGTGGTGCCTCTCTCGCGTGCGCTTCCAAATATATATACATGTACTCATGTGCACAGGGGATCCATGCTCAGGTGACCACCGAACAGCCAACCCCGCCCTTTAATCTCTGCTTGTCCAACCCATAGGGATGGAGCTCCCACGTTCTCAGGAAATCAGATTACAGCAAACAAAAATCATTTTAGGGACTTTGAGGAGACAGAAAACAAAAGATAGACGGTACTTTTTGAGTTAAGAATACATGCTTGAATAGAACTTTTTATTTTTTTTAAGATAGAATTTAGTGTCACTTTAAGTGATCACAAGTTCCAAGAAGTAGAGGAATGTGTGGGGAGAGAAGAGATAGAGGTGGGATCAGGGTACAAGCTATGGGAGGGAGAATAAAAGGAAAGGGGTTACATTTGTTTCTATTTGGACCCACGGCTTGAGCTTAAATTAATCATTTTGAATAAATATTAATAGCATTGGCACAGGTGAAGTTGGCCCATATGTATCAAAGGAGAGTCAATTTTAAAGTGGTTCTAAAGCCTTACATTTGTTTACCCTAATGCATTCTATAAAAAGCCTTCTGGTCTGCATGATCCCCCTCAGCCCCTCCTTTACTTACCTGAGCCCGATTTCGATCCTGTGTTGTGCATGAGAGCAGCGGCTCTCTCACCTTTCTCCCTCCCACTGGGCAGATTGATAGCAAGTGAGTGTGGCTCAGCGCTGCCCACCTCTTTCGCATTACAGAATTTGATTGACAGCATCAGGAGCCAGTGGCTCCGGCGAGCCACTGGCTCCTGATGCTGTCAGACAAATTCTGTAATTTGACACAGGTCAAATTCCAAACTCATTTTCGTTCAAATATCGCAATTGAGAATTTTGCCTTCTAATGTCGCAAAATTTGTGGGCCACAGCAATGTGCGATTTTCGCATGGCCATCGAATTTGAGTGATGTTGAAATTTTTTGAAAAACAAACAAATTTCTAATCAATGATGGGAGAATCGTGTGAGAAATATGAATGAAAAAGAAATGAGCGTGAGATGTGACCTGGAAAGAAAAGACGATTCCCAGGCACAAAATTTATTTTCTGTAGCAACATAAGGCGAAATTGGAGGCTTGGTTGGCCGAATTTTCGAAATCAAAACGCACAAAATTTCTGATTTTCAAGAAAATGTTTTGCCTGCATTACAGTAAGCTTCTACTGAAGAAAATATGGGGCTGTCATTGCTGACCTATCCTAAATATGCTACTTGTTTGTTTACCTCTTGTTTTATTTTATTAAGTTAATGACCCAGAACAAGTATGCAGCAAGTAAAGTCAAAGTGAATTCAGAACTCAATTCACTAGATCAGCATGGCATTCTTGGAAGATTTAGCAATGGTAGTCCACATATTTCTCCCAGTACATATTTGCCTTAATATATTAGATAAGACAAAATAGAAATGAACAAGTACTACAGTGTTGTGGTGCTATAGGTTATATTATATACATTTTCTAATAAGATTGCATCAAAAGCAGAATTCCTCTCCTGCATGTTTAACTGATTGCATTTTACTTCCACAGTCATCAGAGGACAAGGCTGCAAAAATCGTAACATTTGTAAAAGAGTATGGAAATGTGGTGGTAAGACAAGCCTGTGTTTTGTTTAACTACAGTGCATATTTTATACATTTCATTGACCCTAATGCCAAATTTTATTTGATGGTATTACAACAAAAGTTGTATCTATATGTACACTTTAACCACTTAACGCCCGCCGCACGACTATTTACGTCCACAGAATGGCACGTACAGGCAGATGGGCGTATATATACGTCCCTGCCTTCTAGCGGGTCGGGGGTCCGATCGGGACCCCCTCCGCTGCGTGCGGCGGGCGGCTTACCTCCGGGAGCGATCCGACTCGAGGGGACGGCTGTTCGTTTCTGTCCGCCCCCTCGTGAACGCTTCCAGCCAATCCTGTGAGCCACCGCCGTGTCACTTCCTCTGCCTGTAAAATGTAAACATAGGCAAAGGAAGTGATGCAGCTCTCATCTCGGCGGTATTTTCAAACCGCCGAGATGAGAGAAGAGTCACAGTAAGTCGCAACTGACACTACACTGACACCAGTACACATAGGCACATTTAACCCCTTCCGATCACCCACCCCCCTGTCACACTGTCACTGAATGCAGTGATCATATATGTACTGATCACTGCATTTAGTGTCAGTGTGACAGTTAGTGTGACAGCCAGTTAGTGTTAGGTCCAGGGTAGCCCCGTACCCCCCCCAATAAAGTTTTAACCCCTTGATCACCGCCCTAGTTAACCCTTTCACTCCCTATTGCCAGTGTCACTAAGCGATCATTTTTCTGATCGCTGTATTAGTGTCACTGGTGCCGCTAGGAAGCTAATTTTTTTTTTATTGTGATTTTTTTTACTAAAGACCTGTGGCTGAATACATTTTGGCCTAAATGTTTGACTAAAATTTAGTTTATTCAATTTTTATTATAAGAAAAAGTAAAAAATATTGATTTTTTTTCAAAAATTTCGCTCTATTTTTGTTTATAGCGCAAAAAATAAAAATCGTAGAGGCAATCAAATACCATCAAAAGAAAGCTCTATTTGCGGGAAGAAAAGGACGTGAATTTTGTTTGGGAGCCACGTCGCACGACCGCGCAATTGTCTGTTAAAGCGACGCAGTGCCGAATTGTAAAAACGCCTCTGGGCATTTAGCAGCATATTGGTCCGGGGCTTAAGTGGTTAAAAAATAAAGAAATACATTTTTTTGACCCAACACCATTATAGTTTCCCTCTGACCCTCAGTATAGGCTAGTTGTGTCCTAGAATATGCAGCCAGACTAGCTAATACTCAGGATACAAATATGTCCAATAATACATTCTGATCATCACAAGAAATACCGGTAATTGTAACATTTAGAGCCTAATTTATCATTATGGCTGTCACAGCATGCTTGCTTTTATTTACTATAAAATGATCTTCCATTAAATTGGTGCTTCAGCTAAATCAGAATTTTTATTGGCTGATGCTAATCTTGTCCAAAGAATCTTTGTAAATAACAGGGAAACTGGCGTGTCACCATTTATTAGACTCATATGTTATACTACATATAATGCCCCTCACAGAGCAGCATTACATCTGATTAAATGGCTATATTACATTTCCTCTGCAGGTGACCCTTTATGTGAATGATGCAGCTCACTGTCCCTATCACATCCTGTATATAATCAGAAGGAACTTTTTGTTTAAACCGCAGTAATGTGATCTGATTTATTATTACCCAACAGGATGGCTGTGATCTCCGCAAAATCCTCGGGCTTGGTGAAGTAAGTTTACACACTAGCACTTTGCATTGAAAATTTTCAGAGGTGGTTTCCATACACAGTGATTAAAGGGGTTGTAAACCCTCTCTGACCCGTGTCTCGGCTCTTGATTGGATAGATTGATAGCAGTGCAGCCATTGGCTCCCGCTGCTGTCAATCAAATCCAATGACGTGGGTGCCGGTGGACGGGGCCGAGTCCGACATTCTGTGTGTATGCGCGCAAATGCTGGACTCCAGAGCACGCCCGCACGGTAACCCCCAGGGAGAATGCTTCTCCTAGGGGGTTTTTCGATGTGGGGAGGACCCGCGAGCACTGTTGGGGGACACCAGAAAACCAGACCAAGATCACTCTGCGCAAAACTAACTGCACAGTGGAGGTAACTATGATATGTTTGTTATTTAACAAAAAACAAGGGTTTACAACCCCTTTAATGTATTATGGGTGTATGCTTTTTATTCAGGCTTTTTTCCTCTTTATTTTCACCTGGTGTCTTGCCAGTAACACACTTCCTGTCTTAGGCTCACAACACTCACCCAACGTAGTGCATCTACGGAGGAGCAGTGTTGTCACCCTAGGATAAGTCTACAGAGCACCTCTACATCGCTTTATCTCCATAACATAGGAGCAAAGTTTTTTTCAGCGGGAATGCAGGGAACGCAGTTCCGTCACCTCCAACACTGAGGCCCCGTACACACGACAGAGGAACTCGACGCGCTTGGCACGTCGAGTTCCTCGTCGAGTTTTGGGATGAAGCCGCCGAGGAGCTCGGCGGGCCGCCTTCTCCCATAGAACAACGCGGACAACGAGAAAATAGAGAACATGTTCTCTATTTTCTCGTCGAGTTCCTCGGCGGCTCCATCGAGCCAAAACTGTACAGACGACAGAGTTTCTCGGCAGAATCCGGGTTTTGACCGAGTTTCTCGGTGAATTCTGCCGAGAAACTCTGTCGTGTGTACGAGGCCTGAATGTATGTAGTCGTAAGGGATGGTGGAGTGTTCAGGGAGGTCTGTTGTTGCTGGCTACCCAGAGATCTATTGTCGCTGGGAGTCTGTCATTGCTGGTGGTGGATCTATTATTGCTGGTGGGTCTTATGTTGCTGGGAGGGATTTACTGCTGAGGGAGGGGTCTATGGTTGTTTGCTGCTGGAAGGTCTATTAATGTTGGCTGCTGGGAGATCTATTGTTATTGTATTGTATACAGTATATCAAACAGATATAACTAAATACATTCAATTGTATATTTAACAGACCATATAAAAGAAGTTGAATGCTAGAGTTTACATACAATTTAAAAGCATGTTTATAGCATTGTCATGGATGCTTACTTGGAATTTAACGATATTGTTGGTGTTCTGGGTGAGATTTCTGAATAATATATGTGTGTTGATGTGGCAGTAGTTACCTGTAAAGTCAAATAACCTTTTGTAAAGACTTCCCATGTTGATCAGCAAGGACTCTGTTGCTCCACCAGTTTGGCCAAAATAATCTAAAATTATGCAAGCATAGACAATGGTGTGGTTTAGGCGGTTAGGACTTGTTTATAACTCTTAATTTGCTCTGTTTTGATCTTTGTACGTAGATTGTGTTCTGTGTGCCCTGTTCATACCACAATGCTGCATTTTTTCCAAACGCATAGCACCTCACCTAATGTCACTGTTGGCCACTGCACCATAGCTCAGCTCTGCTGCATATAAATAAATGAATTCTCATTTTGTGACATTTAAATAATGTCAGGCCTCGTACACACGAGGTGGTTGTGGTTGTGAAGCCTAAACATTTTTTACCTTAATGCATTCCTTGCAATATGGTAACAATGTTTAGGTGTCAGCATCCCCCCTCACCCCCTCCCCCTTTTACTTACCTGAGACCTCATTCGATCCAGCGCCATTCACATCTGCAATTATTCTCTCCCTTCACTTCCGGGACTTGCTGTCTTTGCAATCAAAGCCAATGACTAGGAAGCTGGGAGCAGGGCAGAGTCCCGCTGTCTGTCAATTTACACAGCGGCGGGGCACACACAAGTGCCCCCATTGAAAGCTGCTTCCCATGGGAGCACTGGACAGAGGGGAGGGGCCAGGAGTGTCGGCGGGGGGACTCAAAAAGAGGAGCAGGTTCGTGGCTTACACAGGGCAGGTAAGTATTGACATGCTTGTTATTTTTCTTTTTTTAATTTACCCTTACAATCACTTTAACTTACTGTGCTCTGAACTGATATACCAACAAGTCTAATCAGTTTTCCCAGCTACCCTTCTGTGACCTACAAAAGAACTCTTCCCTACTGTATGTAACTGATATGGGGAGTGAAGGTTAGTAATGAGGTGAGTGGTCTAGAGTGGCAACCATGGCTCTCTTCATGTATACAGTTGTACAGTTGAGTGAGTAAGGCTAGGTGAAAATGAAGGAAAAGACAACCTGAAACTAATGTAGCCACTACATACGAGGACTGATAAGGTGCAAAATGTAATCATTTCTTCCCATTCAGAGCTACAACATAAATTTGCAATTTGTATTAGGGAGGTTTACAGTTATTGAGATCTACACAAGCTTTAAATAAATGAGCACTAATCTGGCACTGCTTTCTGATTTGACTGATAGAAAATGTTCTCTTCTTAGTATGTTTGAGGGTCTATTCACAACAGCCGCTGCATTAGCGCAGCAACTGAAGTGGGGTGACTGTAATACTAATGCGCCAATCATGACACATCACGCTGTTCAATGAAAACTGTCTTTTTTTATTGAACCTTTTTGAAATGTAACACTGTGACATTTTGCCTTGTCTTGCGGTGGAAATGTACTGAAATTGCCACATAATGCAGTCCTACCACACCTGGTGTGAATAGACCCTGAATCAAAAACAGAATGAATTAGTACAGTTTGTAAACACTATGACAATGCATATAATATATGATTTATTTCTCATTCTAGGTAAATTTGGTGGATGTCACTGCTGACTCTGCACAACCTATTGTAGAAACTGTTATCACAGCTTTGGTAAGTTTACTGATATTAAAAGAGTGTTAATTGGCTCTAATATAAACTAACAGCACTTTCCTGTCTATTATATTGATGCTAAAAACAAGAACAACAAAAGCACAATGAAAAGTTCAGCCTGCATGATGGTCCTACAGAATATCATATCTATTAACAAACATGGGGAGGTTTTTCTTGCTTTTAACATGCTCACATTAGAATCCTCACTCTGACTTATACACGGTCCAAAAAATGTTTGGCTTTAAAAGAATGACAGGACCTTAGGACCTTGTGAGTAAAAGGAATAATGTGTGCAGGCTGCCTGTCCCAGTCTGCACACTAAAAAGCAAGTAGACTTAACTATGCAAGGGAATTTTCTCTTAGCTTGAATAAGGCAAAGCTCTGATGACTTCCATCATCTAATCATACGCAAACTGAAATACTGTATTCTTTATTTTTCTTGCACGTACAGTATTTAATAGGAATTCTTTGCAAAGTGAATTTTTATCACATTCATAAAGTTAAGGAAACATTCCCTTGTTATATGAACAGTCTATTTGCCTTTAATAAAGTAACCCCATTATGTCAAACAGAAGGAGTGAGCAAGCAGTGGGTTTTAATCAGTGTGTTAAAAAAAAAAAAAATTTCAAGCATGTATTATGCAAATATAATGCTAGATTTTGGTGAAACACTTAGGGCCCTTTCACACGGGGTGGATCAGTAATGATCCGCCTCCGTGTGTCCGTACAGCTCAGCGGGGATCCTCCGTAAAATCCCTGCTGAGCTGGCAGCTGACAGGGCGGTTCCCGCACACTGTGCAGGGACCGCCCTGTCTTTCCTCCGCTCTCCCCTATGGGGGATCGGAAGAACACGGACCGTATGTCCGTGTTCATCCCATCCGATCCGGCAGACGGAAGAAAAATAGGATTTTCTTCCGTCCGATTTTGTGGATCTTTGCAGAGGCGGACAAATTACGGGTGTCAGCGGATGGTCATCCGCTGACACCCGTAATCACATAGGGACCCATGTATGTCCCGTTTTCAACGGACGGATGAAAATGCGGACATACGGTCCGCACGTGTGAAAGGGCCCTTACACATAACTCCCAACTTTAAAACTTGAGAATGAGAGACATTTTCTGGAGATAGTGACCTACAGCACGCTATGCGCGCCACGGCAAAAAACTGGGTGCGATCAAACTGTTAACAGTGGTAGGGGCTAAAGAGGCACGGTTAAACCTTCATTGTACCTATAAAATATGCTTTGATTGCTGTTGCTCTAGCAAGAGTCTCACAAACACATATCCCCCATACTCCTAGATAACACCAGAACGCCCTATACTCCTAGATAACACCAGACCCCCCCCCCCATACTCTTAGATAACACCAGACCGCCCCCCCCCCCCATACTCCTAGATAACACCAGACCCCCCCATACTCTTAGATAACACCAGACCCCCCTATACCCCTAGATAACATTAGAACCCCCTATACGCCTAGATAACACCAGACCCCCCTATACCCTAGATAACACCAGGACCTCCTATATGCCTAGCCAACACCACAATCCCCTATACTCCTAGCTAACACACCAGACCACCTCTCCATATTCCTAGATAACACCAGACCACCCCTATACTCCTAGATAGCACCAGACCCCCCCCCCCATACTTCTAGATAACACCAGACACCCCCCCTCATACTCCTAGATAACACCCGACCCCTCCTATACTCCTAGATAACACCAGACCACCTCCCCCCCATACTCCTAGATAACACCAGACCCCCCCCCCTATACTCCTAGATAACACCAGACCCCCTATACCCCTAGATAACACCAGAACCCCCTATACTCCTAGATAACACCAGCCCCCCCCCCCCCCATACTCTCTGTATTCCTAGATATGCATAAAATGCTGAGACTTGTAGTTCCGTGTATACAAGGTGATACATTTAGTGCTGGGACTTGTAGTTTTTTTGTATACAAGACAGATACACTAGAATGCTGGGTCTTGTAGTTCCTGTATAAAAAGACAGGTACACAGAATTCTGGGATTTGTATTTCTTATATAAAAAGACAGATACATAGAATGGTGCGACTTGTAGTTCCCATATAGAAAGACAGATACACAGAATGATGGGACTTGTAGTTCCTATATAAAAAGACAGATACACAGAATGCTGGAACTTGTAGTTCCTATATACAAAGACAGATACACAGAATGCTGGGACTTGTAGTTCCTATATAAAAATACAGATACACAGAATGCTAGGACTTGTAGTTCCTTTATAAAATTACAGATACACAGAATGCTGGGACTTGTAGCTCCATTGTAACCAGTTTTTGAAAGAGGGAATTTAACCACTTAAGCCCCGGACCAAAATGCTGCCTAAAGACCCAAGGGGTTTTTACAGTTCGGGACTGCGTCGCTTTAACAGACAATTGCGCGGTCGTGCGACGTGGCTCCCAAACAAAATTGGCGTCTTTTTTTCTCCACAAATAGAGCTTTCTTTTGGTGGTATTTGATCACCTCTGCGGTTTTTATTTTTTGCGCTATAAACAAAAATAGAGCGACAATTTTGAAAAAAAATGCTATATTTTTTACTTTTTGCTATAATAAATATCCCCCAAAAACATATATAACATTTTTTTTCCTCAGTTTAGGCCGATACGTATTCTTCTACCTATTTTTGGTAAAAAAAAATCGCAATAATCGTTTATCGGTTGGTTTGCGCAAAATTTATAGTGTTTACAAAATAGGGGATAGTTTTTTTGCATTTTTTTTTTTTTTTACTACTAATGGCGACGATCAGCGATTTTTTTCGTGACTGCGACATTATGGCGGACACTTCGGACAATTTTGACAAATTTTTGGGACCATTGTCATTTTCACAGCAAAAAATGCATTTAAATAGCATTCTTTATTGTGAAAATGACAGTTTGCAGTTTGGGAGTTAACCACAGGGGGCGCTGTAGGAGTTAGGGTTTACTTTGAGTGTGTTTACTAGTGTAGGGGGGTGTGGCTGTAGGAATGACGTCATCGATCGTGTCTCCCCTATAAAGGGAATGACGCGATCGATGCGCCGACACAGTGAAGCACGGGGAAGCCGTGTTTACACACGGCTCTCCCCCTTCTTCAGCTCCGGGGACCGATCGCGACAGCACGGCTAAAAACAAATAGCCGCACCGTCGTCCCGGATCGCTCCTGAAGCCACGGGGACCGCCGCATGTACGGGGGGGGTCCGATCGGACCCCCGACCCACGTCAAGCAGGGCACGTATATACGTGCATGTGCCTGCCTGTGCCATTCTGCTGACGTATATGTACATGCGGCGGTCCTTAAGTGGTTAAGAACATCTGTCACTGAGATTGGGGGGGGGGGGGGGGGTGGCCGTGGCCTGGCTGTGTTCCTCTGCCCTGCATCAGCAGCAGAGACTGTCCTTTAAGTATTTTGAATAGCCTGGAATGGAAAAAAATTAAGAATGTTTACAAGCAGTTAGGTATATGTTCCCTACCTAAAGGACAGGTCCACTTTCCCTATCCCAACCTAAACAAACATAAAAACTTCCCACCATGCTGCTTGCTTATTTCAGGCTAAAATCTTCTCTTAGTACTGACTATCCCAGTGCAGTGTTCACCACAGACTTGCGCTTCTCCATGTACAATGTACAGTGAGAGCAAGATCTGCTTATGTGGCGACCTCATTGCCTAATTACAATATTAGCAGAAAAGCTGTAAATAAAATAAATAAAAAATACATTGAAAGTAGGGCCTCATGCACAGAGGGTGTTTATTTAGTCCCTGTAAATGCTATTTCTACTGGCAGGAGAAAAGCGTCTTAGAAAATATGCCTAAAGCAGCCGTGTGTATTACATAGGGATTTAGGAGCATCAATCTTTTGAGGGTTAATGGATTATTATTATTATTATTATGGTTAATATTATTCTATTCTGGTCATTCAAATGTGTTAACCCTCAAACGCTCTTAAATGCATCAAGCATTTAGGCGCCTTTAAATGCATTTTAGGCACATCAAGCGTTTTTTTTTCTGCCCTTCGGGTCCTGTCCCGAACGTGCTTTTGATGTTTTTTGTTTTTTCAGCTTGTATATGGTCCTCTTCGAATACACCTACAAATGCATATGTGTGCATGGACACATAGGCTAACATAGAGGTGCTTTTACAGGCTGAAAAAAAAAAGCCAAATGCCTGAAAAAGTGGAATTTTTTGAAGACCAGTGTGCATGAAGCCTATAACATTAAAATACAGTATATATCTTACTCTCCAGCTTCTGGTGGGCTCACCTAGACGAGGGTGACATATCTGGAAGTTTTTGTAGAATCCTGGAAAAAAGAGAGTATCCCAAACTCTGCAAGAATGCACTTCTGAAAAGTGCTAAAAGCTTGTTCTTGTGATGGACATCAGCCACAGGTAGTAAGCAATAGCCAAAATCCAATGCAGAAAGGTGATTATTATTTTCTAGTCATGAGGGTTGCCATATAAGCAGACTTTGGGGTTGATTTACTAAAACTGTAGAGTGTTCAATTAAGCTTTGACAAAAAAAAAACTGGAAGGTAATGGTTTCTATGTAGAGCTGCACCAAATTTTGCACTCTCCAGTTTTAGTAAATCAACCCCACTGTGTTTTAGTGTGCAGACCACTTTTAAATAGAAGTATATTTTCACTTTGGTAGAGTAAGGGAAAGTTATAACCCATGTCAGTTTATTTTTTTGCCATCTCTGTCCTATTGGGGACATTTACCTTCACTTCATGTCCCATAGCCAAAACAGGAGTGAGAGATAACCCCCACAAATTTAAGGGAACTTCTTGGCGATTCCCCCATTGGAAATGTTCCCCTCTATTACTTTTCTTGGGACAAACACAACATTTGGGACTTTGTTGACTTTCTTATGCGATGATAATGGTAAACAGGACAAATAGAGAGGGTGAATCTCTTGAACGAGGGCACAGATTGCAATAAAAACCTATAGGTGTTCTTTTCCTCTCCACTCCACTCCAAAAAAAATGCCTTTAGTTTTACTTTAAGTGTTCCAAGCTGCTTACTGGAAAGAGGTATTTAGGATCTAATTCTCCATACATTGGCAACAATGGCCTTGAAAGGTTTGAAGCTTGACTTATTCATAAAAAATACAAAGTAAAAAATATGTATCTTCTTTCTATTTTAGGATAGTTTGGGATTAAAAGATGTACTCTCGTTATTATGCGATTCCGTAAGATCTCTAACAGTATCTTAAATCTTTCTAATTTTCACCTGTAATTAATGCTTTTCTTCAGACTAAAAATATATAATTAGGCATAAATCAGCGTTGTTATTCCTATATACAGTCTTGTCGATTACTTAACTGTGGTAGCACTAGTGCTGTTCCTCTAACTGCTATATTTACAAAGATATTGCATGCACCAATTATAATGTCTGAATATTAGTCATTGTAAAACACATTCAAACAACAGATTTAAAGCGGAACTATAATCACCTGTTCTCCAGCGCTGTAATCTCCGGAGTTGATCTGACAATATGGTTTCTCCTATTGATATGTTTCCCGTCTTGACTGCGCAGGCGCAATCCGAGCCAACGGAAATCACCGAACCTGAGCAGCTGTAGCAAAAGGTCCAGGGCGACGTGGAATTTGCTGTAAGTGGCCAGTCGGCCTCACGTCCTCGCTTCATTCAGACGGCTCGCTGCGCTCGCTCGGCCTCCTGGCTCTTTTTTTAACATCCTCCCAATCCACGGGATGTTAAGGAATGAGCCTGGATGCCGCCCGGTTTGGAGATTTCCTTGGGCTTCGTCTGGGCCCTGCGCAGTCAAGCATGGAACCATATCGATAGGGTAACTAGATCGACAAGACACCGGCTTCCTGTCATCTTCAGCCCAGAAGTTTCTGGTATCGATCCCGGATGTTTGCATTGTTCGAGATGTTGTCACTCCCATGCATGCACAGAAGTTCAGTAATCTCAGCACTGCTGTTATCTCAGCATGTGCATGCATACAGGCAGGCAATGGAATGGTAATGCAGAAGAGACGTACATTAAAAATCTGCCTGTTGCAATTTTTTTAGGCTATTATTCTAATTTAATAACTAAAATTCATAAATGTAGAAGTTTAAACAACGATTCAATTTAAATTAATACCCTTTTCGGATCAGTCATTGCTTCGTGTACATGGCTGTCATTTTTGTGTACACTACTTTAAATATTTTAAGCTGAATTGGAGCTATCTACAAATCTATATACTACCTACACTAGCATTTCCTTTTTCTAAAATTGTCATGTCTACCTTAATGTTTACCTATGAATAACTTCAGTTTATGTTTAAGATTTGTAAACTGCAGAGCTGTCTAGTTCCAGAGTCAGGGTTTGGGGCCAAGGCAGAGACATACGAGGAACTTCACTCTGGGTGCCCTGCTGGGAAAGGATCCCTTCCCCTGCCTCTGCATTACCCCATAATTACAGCCCAGCCATGCAGATTATACTGGGAGAGTACGCCTCTGCCATGTAATCAGCGGTGCTCCTCTGCCAGTGAATGGCACTAATGTCATACTGTGCTAGTAACTGCATATGTGGATGTGCAGGGCTCAACCTCAGCTTGGCAGGGGCACACTTTAGCATCTCACTTACCAGAGAGCCGTCTCCTGGTACTGTCCAGAATAGTAGTAGAGCAACTGTTTGAACTGCTTGAAGAAAGTATTCAGGAAAACATGATGGCCATGCTCCACTCCGTCAGCAATGCGCTCTATTTGGCCTGTAAATGTAATGCTCCATAAGTGAGAAAAGGAGCCTACTGGTGGCTGCAGTTTTCCAAATCACAGGGACTTCTCTATAAAGCGGCCACATATTACATTGTCATGACACCCTGCATGGCCTGTCAGGAGGGGAAATTACAGGTGATATCTAATTTAAAGATTTGGAACGCACAGGTATGAAATACTCTTCATAACACACTGGACTAACAAATATAGATTATAACATTGTTGCAATAGTTACAGACCATTTCTAGGATTTTTTTTTTTTACAGTATTCATGTTTCAATTATTTTATCAGCATTTAAAGCCCAATTAAACCAATTTTAATCAGCTAAATACAAACTAAGTGCATCAATACAATGTTTGTTTTCATTATAAAGCAGACACAGATTAAAGCAGAAATCTCATCCCCTGCTATCAGCTGCCCAGAGGGTCTTGCTCTCCTTGGAGAAGCAGTGGTCTCATTGCAGAGGTCCGACATGCACCCTACCGGTCAGACCTGTAGCTGTGCAATCAGCAGAGCTCATACTCCCTGCTGATTGGAAAGCACTGGCTCTGACTACCACAGAGAGCAAGGGTTCCACTTGGAAGATGCTGGCATGACAGGATTTTCTCCTCAGCTGTGGCCGATTTTTAAAAAGAAACAAACTGTTAAGCCCTGTACACACGATTAGTTTGTCCGATGAAAAGACGATAGAAAAAAAACGATCGTCTGTGTGGAAGACCATCGGTCAAAAAATTCATGCATGCTCAGAATCAAGTCGACGCATGCTAGCACGTCGAAGTGTTGTTACGTCACGCGCTTTGGCACGGTCGGAATTTTTGACTGATTGTGTGTAGGCAAGAATGATGAAGTCAGCTTCATCAGATATCTGATGAAAAAATCCATCGGATTCGATTCCATCAGATATCCGATCGTGTGTATGAGGCTTAAGACTTGAATACCTTTGCGTTCATGCACCTGAATTATATTTAGCTAATTTAATCTGAAAGTTCACTTAGACTTGAATAATGATTTCTAGCCCTTACTAACACTACTTTATTTTACAGGCTACCTGTATAACAAAGATTGTTGCGGTATGCATACATTTTTTATTTATTTGTGTTTTGTGTTTGCCTAATGAATGCAGCAATTCAAATTCCAATTGAAGCATATAAAAAGGAAGTGTTAACTGTTTAATTGTCCGCTATCACTATCTGTGAGCTTTTACACAGATAATTGGTTACCTTAAAGCTTAGACTATAGGATTTAAAGGCTAGGGTTACCCTTTGAAAAAAAAATGCACAAACTTTTGCAGAAAACAAATGTGCATTTATAATTTTTTGTATTGGAGTCTGTAAACCAATTGCACCCGCAATCAGTGGATCGTCGGGTGCAATGGTAGGTTCCTGAAAATATTTCTTCCAGCTCTTTGCCCATACCTCTGTAGGGCTGTCGATTGGAGAGCTGGAGGAAGTGTCAATTACAGCACTTGTAGTTCATTAAAGCGGAGTTCACCCAAAAATGGAACTTCCGCTTATCCCACTCCTCACCCCCTTACATGCCAATCAATTTTTCTTCTATCGTACATCACGGGACACAGAGCGGCATTCATTACTATATGGGTTATATGGAGTACCTTCAGGTGTAGACACTGGCAATCTCAAACAGGAAATGCCCCCTCCCTATATAACCCCCTCCCATAGGAGGAGTACCTCAGTTTTTACGCCAGTGTCTTAGGTGTTAGTCATGGTTTAGCTTGCCTCCGCATCCTTGGGATTAGGTGAGCTACCGGTTCTGTCCAAAAAGCCTCAGCGCTTAAAGTGGTCAGTAACCGGACCCCAAACCCTTGGGTATAGCCCCATAATGCTTTTCTTTTAGAGAGCTGGACCCTGGGCCCAGACTTAGAAACCTTTGGGTACTAAAGTTTTCTGTTGCCAGGGTGCTATATGGGCCCAGGACAGTGGATCCTTCATAGGAACCCAGGGCCTGAAGGTCTAGACATCCCCACGGAGATGGGGGAAGATTGGGCCTCTTGCTTGGCAAAGTCCTGCGGCATGGAGCAGGTAAGTGAGGGGAAAACTTGCGGAACTTGGTTCTTAGCAGGTTTTTTTCTGGGGGGTCACAGGGGACATGCCTAAAGTTATGCACTGCATCTGGCAAACTAGTCACATATCATAAGATAGGATGGCTCTCTATGTATTATTCCCCATAAGATGTGACCTCCCTTGTAGTGTTGGAAAAGCATTGAGTGGGGCCTGTGTTATATAAAAATATATGTGTGTGTCAGAGAGCTTTGCTTACCTGCAGGCCTCCAGGCGATGCTCCATTCAGTCTTCCTCCTCAGAGCCTGCAAGCAGGCAAAACGCTGACCTCCTCATGGTTCCAGGCTGCAGGCTGCAGTTTGCTGGAACAGAGAGGTCCCTTCCTCCCAAAATCCCCCCCCTCCCCCTGTCGGGAGGGGCATTCCTGTTTGAGATTGCTGGGGGGGAAGGGCGGGTCAGTGGCTTAAAGGAAGGGGCGGCCCTTCCTTGTTTGTTCCATTCAATACTTTGGAACTGAGGAGAAAGACCAGAGCGGCAGCACGGGGCGCCGAGGACACACAGTGGCCAGAAAGGATATTGCAGTCTTCAGAGGACTGTTTTTTTCAAGCCTAGAAATAGGCTGTTTCTTTTCCATCTCATAGTTTTTCTTTGCAATACTACTCAGGGGGACAGAATGTTTTTTCTTTCCTGGATTTGAAACAAAAACGAAAAAAAAAAAAAAAAAAAAAAGTCATCTAGGGGAGAGAAGCATTTTTTTATCCCCCAAACAGGTGTTTGGGACAATTAACTTTTATAGTTCCAAATACCAATAGGTAGCAGGTGTACCTCGGTATTGTACCATGGTATGCCGCTGTTTTCCCTACAGGGAGCCTTGGGGCCATCGGGATCTGGGGCTGGAGCTGACGCGGGTCAGTCCAACCCTAAGATGGTCACGGAGGAGGTATTACTCACCTCTTTAAAAGAGATGCAGAAAAGCATGGGAAAAATGATAGCCGCAGCTATGCGGGGCAGTAAGCGGAATAGATCTCCGTCGCCCGAGCGCGGACCCTCAGAAGAGGAGGTCCTTTCCTCAGGGGAATTGGACGACCTCTTGGACAAGGACCAGTAGGTTCAGGGATCGAAGACCCGGATACAGAGGAGTCTGGGGCAGTCTCCCTGAGGAGAGCTGGTGGATTCAAGGATTGTCGGACTTGGTCCATAGGGCATTCAACTTGCCAGTACCAGATCTCCAGGTATCGACGGTTTCAGCTTTGGCTCACTGAGGGCGCCTCAAAGCAATGCTGTGTTTCCGAATTCATCCTCTATTAGAGGGATTTTGTTCCAAGATTGGAACAAGCCAGATAAGATCTTCTTACCACCTAAAGGTTCTCTGTCCTATATCCTATGGAAGAAAAATTTTCCAAAAGATGGGCTACTCCTGCAGTGGACGCAGCCATCTCATGTGTTAAACAGATCGTTAACATGCCTGTAGACAAACATACAGGTGTTCAAGGATCCAGTTGATAAGCGCTTGGAAGCACTACTTAAGAACTCCTTCACTACTGCAGGGGCAGTAGTACAGCCAGCTGTGGCTGCGATTGGGGTCGCTCAAGCATTATCGGATCCAATTTAAGCAGATGCTTAAACTTATTCCGGCCCAGCAGGCAGAAAAATTTTTCGGATGTCCCTAAGGCCATATGTTTTACGGTAGACGCAATCAAGGATTCTATCCAGCAAGCGTCACGTTTATCGTTATCCCTTATCCATATGAGAAGACTCTTATGGTTAAAAAGCTGGGAGGCTGAGCCCCCATGCAAGAAGCTCCTGGTAGGGTTCCCCTTCCATGGAGGACGACTCTTCGGAGAAGACCTAGATAAATACATTCAGACCATTTCAAACGGCAAGAGTACTCTCTTGCCAACTAAGAAGAAGGTTCAGGGACCTGCGTTTTAAACGACCAGTATTCCCCTGGGCAGGGGCCCTCTAATGCCAAGCAGTATCGACGGCCTCCTGCAAAAGCAAACTTCGGCTTCAACAGCAGATCACAAGGACAGGCTGTTAGAGGCAAAAGGCAGTGGTTTCGCAAACCAGCAAAACCAGCCCCCAAGCCAACCTTATGAAGGGGCGCCCCCACCTTCGTGGGTGGGGGAAGGCTGCGACTCTTTTCAGAGATTTGGGAAGCCAGCATTCCCGACGAGTGGGTACGGTCTTCCGTGGCCACAGGCTACAAATTAGATTTCCTAAGGTTTCCTCCTCCTCATTTCCAGAAGTCGAGGATCCCAAACGATCCGGAAAAGGGAGCCGCATTAAGATCGGCATTAGATCATCTACTTTCCCAGGAAGTAATAGTAGAGGTACCAGTCCTGGAACAGGGGCTGGGTTTCTACTCCAACCTATTCATCATCCCAAAATCCAATGGAGATGTCAGGCCAATTTTGGACCTAAAGATGGTAAATGCATATCTAAAGATCCGCTCATTTCGGATGGAATCCGTGCGGTCAGCAGCTGCCACACTCCAGAAGGACGACTTCATGGCGTCCATAGACATAAGGATGCCTACCTTCATGTTCCAATTTATCAGCCACATCAAAGATATCTACGCTTCATGGTGGCTTCGCGTCACTTCCAATTCGTGGCGCTTCCCTTCGGGTTGGCTACGGCCCCCCGGGTGTTCACGAAGGTCTAGCTCCAATCCTAGCCAAACTAAGGATCCAAGGGTCACGATCCTAGCATACCTGGACGACCTCCTAGTCATAGATCACTCGTCTCCCGGCTTGGAGCGAGCAGTGGCCCTCACGGTCCAATACCTCGAGAGGTTCGGCTGGGTCCTAAATCGAGAAAAGTCAGCTTTCCAGCCCACAAGGCAGTTGGAATATCTCGGCATGAGATTAGACACAGAACAACAAGGAGTGTTCCTACCTCTGAGGAAGGTAAAAGCCATCAAGGAATTAATCCTACTGGTTCTAAGCAAGAAAGAACCGACTATTCGCCTATGTATGAGGTTACTAGGCAAGATGGTGGCCACATTCGAGGCGGTACATACGCCCAGAGCCACACTCGCATCCTACAGGCAGCCATCCTGTCAGCATGGAGCAGAAGGCCACAGGCCTTGGATATCCCGTTGCCGCTCTCATCAAGAGTCCGACAAAGTCTGTGTTGGTGGTTAGACCCTCAGAATCTACTGAAGGGGAAGTCTTTCAGCCCAGTGGCTTGGAAGATAGTGACCACAGACGCCAGCCTGACGGGCTGGGGAGCAATTTTGGATGGTTGCACTCGCCAAGGTACTTGGGCAAAGCCAGAGAAGCAGTTTGCCCATCAACATCTTGGAGCTCAGAGCTGCTCGACTAGCCCTCAGGGCTTGGACGTCAAAATTGCAGGGGTTCCCGGTGAGAATTCAATCAGACAATGCCACGGCCGTGGCATACATAAATCACCAAGGGGGAACCAGGAGTCAAGCCGCTCAGAGAGAGGTGAGCTTGATTCTCCTATGGGCAGAGGCTCATGTGCCCTGCATATCGGCAATATTCATTCCAGGAGTGGACAACTTTCAGGCGGACTTCTTAAGCCGCCAGACTCTATGGCCGGGGGAATGGTCTCTGCATCCACAAGTCTTTCAAGCACTCTGCCAAAGATGGGGAGTGCCGGACGTGGATATCATGGCATCGAGACTCAACAAGAAACTAGACAGGTTCATGTCCCGCTCAAGGGATCCGATGGCCTGCGGAACCGATGCGTTGGTTTGCCCTTGGCATCAGTTCAAACTTCTTTATGCGTTTCCCCCGCTCCAGTTACTACCCCGCCTGCTGCGCAGGATCCGGGTGGAGCACATACCAGTCATCCTGGTAGCTCCAGCATGGCCCAGAAGGGCATGGTACTCACTAATCTTAAGGATGGTAGTGGAGACCCTTGGACTCTTCCTCTACGGCCAGGACCTGCTATCGCAAGGTCCGATCCTCCACCCTGCCTTACGGCATCTAAATTTGACGGCCTGGAAGCTGAATCCCTGATTCTCAGGGGTAGAGGTCTGTCTCAGAAAGTAATCTCTACCCTAATCAGAGCCAGGAAAACCGGTCTCTAGGGTGATTTATTACAGGGTCTGGAAGGCCTATGTAGGCTGGTGTGAGTCCAAGCGATGGCTTTCTCGCAAATTTACCATCGATAGAGTATTAAGTTTTCTCCAGCTAGGAGTGGATAAAGGATTGGCATTAAGCACAATCAAAGGACAGATTTCTGCTCTGTCAGTGTGGTTTCAGCGGCCGCTGGCCACCCACTCGCTGGTTAAGACCTTCCTTCAAGGGGGTCTTACGTATTAGACCTCCAGTTAAATCCCCGCTTTGTCCGTGGGATTTAAATCTTGTTCTGTCAAGTTTACAGAAACAACCGTTTGAGCCGTTGGCTGATATTCCTTTGGTTCTACTGACAAGGAAGTTAGTATTTTTGGTTGCCATAGTTTCCGCAAGAAGAGTTTCGGAGCTGGCAGCCTTATCCTGTAAGGAACCATATCTTGTTTTTCATAAGGACAGGGTCGTTCTCCGCCCTCATCCTTCCTTCCTTCCGAAGGTCATATCCAGTTTTCATTTGAACCAGGATTTGGTATTACCATCCTTCTTCCCTAAACCTACTTCCAGAAAGGAAGGGTTGCTGCATACCTTGGATATTGTCAGGGCCATGAAGGCCTATCTTAAAGCTACAAAGAAGATCCGGAAGACAGATGTGCTGTTCATTCTACCGGATGGGCCCAAGAAGGGGCAGGCAGCTGCAAAGTCCACCATTTCTAGGTGGATTAAGCAATTAATCACTCAGGCCTACGGCTTGAAAGGGTTGCCTCCTCCAGTATCATTAAAGGCTCATTCTACTAGAGCCATGGGCGCCTCCTGGGCAGCACACCACCCAGATCTCTATGGCTCAAGTTTGCAAGGCGGCAACCTGGTCTTCTGTCCACTCGTTTACAAATTCTACAAGTTGGACGTAAGAAGGAATACTGATACTGCCTTCGGGCAGGCAGTGCTGCAGGCTGCAGTTTGAGACCCTCGGATTCCGGGGGCTCCTCTTGTTCGAGTTAAATTTAAAATTTTTATTTTTCTCAACTAAGTTGGATTTATTATGATTTGAGTATATCTCTAAATTAAATCCTTTTGTCTTGGAGATGTTCTCCCTCCCCTCATTGTAAGCATTGCTTTGGGACATCCCATATAGTAATGAATGCCGCTCTGTGTCCCGTGATGTACTCCAAGAAAAGAGATTTTTAATACAGCTTACCTGTAAAATCTTTTTCTTGGAGTACATCACGGGACACAGAGCTCCCACCCCTCTTTTTTGAGGACCATTTTGGGAGGCATACTGCTTGCTACAAAACTGAGGTACTCCTCCTATGGGAGGGGGTATATAGGGAGGGGCATTTCCTGTTTGAGATTGCCAGTGTCTACACCTGAAGGTACTCCATATAACCCATATAGTAATTGAATGCCGCTCTGTGTCCCGTGATGTACTCCAAGAAAAAGATTTTACAGGTAAGCTGTATTAAAAATCTCTTTTTTTTGGGGGGGGGAGTGGGGGCTTTAGGAGAAGGAGACTTCCTGTCCCACTTCCTCCTTCCGCCGAGGGGCTGGAAAGGCGATTAGCTTAATTGCCTTTTCACAGCCCCTCCCTGTAGGCGAGCGCCTGTCCAATCGGATGGCGCGCACGGCTCAAAAATGCGCAGTGCCGCTCGAGCATGTGCAGTGGTTGCCTGGCCGTGAAGCCGAAAGCTGTCACAGCCGGGTGCCCACAGTGACAATGAAGACGCCGGCCGGGGAGGGGGGGAGAGGAGCGGAGCCATAGGAAAGGCCGCGGCTTCGGCCCTAGCTCGGAGCGGCAGCCATCTTGGTACACCCAGCGGCGGCCTAGGTGAGCTCCCCTAGTGCGGCGCACTGACATCACCCGCCTCAACTGCTCGTGGATCTGCCTGCTTGTGCCGTTCTATTCTGTAGTGACTAAGCAAGCAGACAATCGTATATACAGTGGGGGAGATGTGGATATTACAGTGAGGGGATGTGGATATTACAGTGGGGGAGATGTGTAATATCCACATCTCCCCCACTGTAATGTTCGCATCTCCCCCACTGTAATGTCCACATCTCCCCCACCCCACTGTATGTCCACATCTCCCCCACTGTAATGTCCACATATCCCTCACTGTAATGTCCACATATCCCTCACTGTAATGTCCACATATCCCCCACTGTAATGTCCACATATCCCCCACTGTAATGTCCACATATCCCCCACTGTAATGTCCACATATCCTCCACTGTAATGTCCACATATCCCCCACTGTAATGTCCACATATCCCCCACTGTAATATCCACGTCATCTCCCTCACTGTAATATCATATTACAGTGGGGAATATGTGGACATTACAGTGGGGGAGAAGGAGATGTGTACATTACAGTTGGGGAGATGTGGACATTACAGTGGGGGAGATGTGTACATTACAGTGGGGGAGATGTGGACATTACAGTGGGGGAGATGTGGACATTACAGTGGGAACTATATTTGGTGGTGATCCGAAAAATGATCCGATCCGTGACTCTGATCCGAGGAACGATCCGAACCGTGAGTTTTTTAATTTGTTGCACCCCTATTTATAACTTATGTTTATTTGAAGTTATCCATGAAGTATAAATCATTTTCTAAAATTAGCCTCTGTTTAAATGTGGCTGCAGCCAGGCTCCAACTTTTTAACTTGAAATGACAATTCTGTATAGAGGGGCACCAGATTGTGGGGCTTTCAGGTCTTTGAATAGGATGAAGGTACCAACTTTTTTTACCCCATGGGCTTTATTTTATTTCTTAAAAAAACTAAATTGTACATTGGCTTTAAGAGTTCTGCTGATTTAAATAATTTTATATTTTATTGCAGTCACTAACAAACCTCCTAAATAAACGGAATCCCACACAAGTCTGCAAGGTATTGTTCATTAATATATATATATATATATGTTATTAGTTGTTGTTGAATAATAATAAACATCTCTGAAATGTAAGAATACAGGGGTAATTAAAAATATGTATTTAAAGTGGAACTACACTGCATCTGAGCACCACAAACCAAATATTCTATTTAGTTCATTTTTAATATTTAAGGCAAACTCACCCATCTATCAATGTCGCCATGCTTTATTTTGCTGAGACATCACTTTGAAAAAACATGCAGGCAGGAGAGTGTGTTTGGCTATGAAAGCCCCTCTTCCCCTCCTGAAGACTCCTGGGATGTATGACATCCTTAACCCTAGGCCTGGAAACCAGGAAGTAAATTGGGAAATGTAAAAAAAAAGTTTAAAACAAGTAAATATGATATTGTTTCCTATCTATTTACTAATGCTAGCAGCATTAAGAATTAAAAATAGTCAACGTTGACTGAGAGAATGAAGTTCCACTTTAAGCATTCTCTTGTGTCCACAGCAATGCCATAGCTCCCAACTGTCCCTGATTTGGAGGGACTGTCCCTGATTTGGAGCAATATCCCTCTGTCCCTCATTCCTCCTCATTTGTCCCTCATTTTGGTCTGATCTATATAGTTATATATAAAATGTACTATTTATCTATCAATAAGTGTTTCCCAGTGCTAAACCATTTACCCAATCTCTAAATTGCTACATTTCTAAATACTAAAATCCAATATAAAGGAATAGTAGTGGTAAAAAGCACTTGTGGGTTTAAGTACCGTATTTATCGGGGTATTGCGCGCTCCGGCGTATAGCGCGCACCCTAAAGTGGACCCGACATTCCTGTAAAAAATACATTTTATTAAATTTTACTACTTACAGTTTTGGTGTCTTGTGCGGCGTCCATCGGCGGCCTCGTCGGGTCCGGCGTCCGTCTGCGGCTTCGGGGGTCCTCTTCGTCGGGTCCGGCATCCGTCTGAGGGTTCGGGTGTCCTCTTCGTCGGGTCCGGCGTCCTTCTGCGGTGTCCTCCCCGCTCGATTCCGGCTTTCCCGCGCCGAGTTTGAACACTGCGCCGGCATATACCGAGCGCAGTACACTCGGGTATAGTCGGGCAGGCTCGGCTACTCTCGCGCTCACGTCCAGGACGTTAGCGCGAGAGGGGCCGAGCCTGCCCGACTATACACGAGTGTACTGCGCTCGGTATATGCCGGCGCAGTGTTCAAACTCGGCGCGGGAAAGCGGGTATGGGCATATATCACGCACCCACGATTTTGCCCTGATTTTCAGGGCAAAAAAGTGCGCGGTATATGCCGATAAATACGGTAATCAATTTTTTTGTACAATTCTCATTTAAGGGGGAAGTGGCAGATGGTGTGTCCTATGCCTATATACTTTTTCTAATAGGTATCCCTCATTCCCATTTCAGAAAGTTGGGAGGTATGCAATGCTTGTTGTCATTAGTTTCAAGAGTACATCCAGCTGAAAAGTTATTGTTTTCTAAAATGGAGAAGGTGTAACTCCTTAAAATTTAACTTGTAAATACCTTTCATTTGCTCGAAATGCCTTTGCAAACCCAGATACTATTATGCAGAAGTTGCAGTGACATTATCGCTGTGATGTACGTAGCCTGCGCAGAAAACAGAGCTGTGGAAGGGGCCCAGCAGGCCCCACCCACTACAAGCTGCCTGCAAAGAAATACAATAGGGGTGGAAACAAGACCAGTCACCCTGCACAAAGAGAAAGCAGCAGAGACCATTCTTTATTACAGGAAGCTCCTGCACAGAGGCAAAGTTTCACACTGAATTACTGCACAGATCTGGAATAAATACACAAAGTAAACCAAGATTCAGGACAGAATACTGTACACGGTATTTAAATTGTGATTGTACAGATTCAAAATCACTAGTTCAAACAGTACATGTTGTTATTTAGCTGCCATATTGGCATTACATAAAAAACAATAGTTACTTTATTTTTTATTTGCTGTGTTATTGTTCTGTGACTGCCCTGCTTTATTTCACGCCTTCTTCTGGAAAGCAGGGGGTGGGCAGTTTATTACATCACACACAGATGAGAACTAAGCCCTCCAAATGGTGCATCCTAGAAGGCTGTGCCTTCTGCATTCCACTCCCCTACAGGCTGTGACAGCCAGTCAATGCTGCGCTCTCTCCTTGTGGAGGGTGACTCCTCTTGGCTCTGCCCTCTTCTGTAGTTTTCTACAGGCAGCCTGTAGGACCCTCACATAGCTCTGTTCTCTGCACAGTGATGATGTCACTGCTTCTTATAAGAGGTAATATCTGTGTTTGTAAAGGCATTTTCACACAGAGTGAATTTATATTCTTTTTGGCATTTGAGGAATATATTTAAAGCGGAATTCCACCGAATTTTCAGAAAGTCAGCAGCTACAAATACTGCAGCTCCTAACTTTTAAAATATGCACACTTACCTGTCCAGGGCGCCTGCGATGTCGACACCCGAAGCCGATCTGTCTCTTGGGTGCTGCCGCCACCATCTTTGGTAGGGGAATCGGGAAGTGAAGCCACAAGGTTCCCTACTGCGCATGCGCAAGTAGTAATGCGCGATCTGAATGGACCTTGCTGTCTTCTGGGACCTGTGTGTCTCCCAGAAGACAGCAGGGGGGGGCGGAGGAGGCGCAGGACGTGGCATAGATATATGCGGATATATATGCCCGGAAGTGGGAGCAAATGCCTGTATTAGACCTGAAAGGTGCCAAATGTGACACCGGAGGGGGGGGGCCTTTGCAGGGTGATATTAAACCAGCAGTATAGCATGGGTGTTGGGAGAAAATCTGCTGTTATAGAAACAGTGTTGGGTGAAATCTGCCGTTATGACCCCAGGTATGAAATAGTCATACAAGCAACAAGGCAATACATTTAAATGTGCCATGCTGTTTAATTTCTCTCAACAAGTATGCAAAGCAGTAGATATTTCCCCATGAATTTGCTTCAGTGACAAACAGCCCGAATTGTCCCAGAAATGTCCTTTAATTACGAGCCTGTTCAAGAAAGCTAATCAATATCCTACAACCAATAGCAGATACCAATCAAATGAAAGGGCTCAGTGTGAATCATGAATTTATTTATTATCTCTATAATTTCAGTCATATATTTGTGATCATGTTTCCTTTAAAAATACTGCCATGCATTTAGTAATAATTCATTATGATTCTCTGTACAACCAATAACATTGTTTGTTTTTTATGCACTAGAATCTGAATAAGACCATTAAGGATTTGGTAAGACCGACAGCATGACTAGTACTTTTCATATTTAGTCTTTTGTTTAAGATTGCCTTTCGGAGTCTGTGAATCTGTTTGTGAGAAGTTTACAAAGGGCAGTGCAAAATAAAATGTGTGTATATTCTTACTGTTTTTTCAGCAGTTTTTAGCAGTTGCAGAGTGAGACCCTTGCTCTCTCTGGGTAAGCCATGTAGAGGTCTGACACGCCCCCTACTAATTCAGACCTATAGCTCTGCAAGCACAAAGCTCATGCTTCCTCCCGATTGGAGAGTTCTGGATGAGCAGGGGGCGTGGCTGACATCCATAAATTAATCACTGGCTGTGGCTTTTTTTTTTTTAAGCAAACTGTAAGAATTTGCACAGCTTTTGTTTTGATACACTTGTAATATAATTAACTAATTTAAACTGAAAGTTCAGCTGGGGTTTAATCCCAAATCTATCATGTCTGATCTGGGGGTGCAGTAAAAAAAGGTGTGGGGGTATACTGCAAAAACACCTTTGTTTTATCTTCTCCGGGTAGCACACCCTGCTTTTCAGCCTCTTCAGCAGAGATGGGCTTGGGCGTGTTTAGAAAACCCCACGTGCCCGATCCCGCCAGGAAGCCGGCACTGCACAGCGCTAATCACAGACAGTGAGACATGTCCTGATTCGCAGCTGCACAGATCGGGAAATGTCTCACTGCCTGAGATTAGCCGTGTGCAGTGTCGGCTTCCTGGTGGGATCGGGACTGTGGGGTTTCAAACACGCCCGAGCCCATCTTTACTCACCAGGTCACTGACAGTCTGTCACACAGTGTTAGAACCTTTATTTCTTGTTCACTCTGCAAGCTTCTGTATTGTCACGACCTGGAAGTGCCGTCTGACTCTACTTCTGGGTAGTCAGCCTGGATCACATCAGAAACCCCCATCACATCAAAGTCCCCCCTTCACATTATGGTGTCATAGTATCATAGAGTGGGGTGGTACAGCCCACCCCAGCTCCCTTTAGATCAGGTCCTGGACCATCTTCATACATACAAATATAAGAGTATTAAGTCCTGCGAGGCAACCTATGCTGAAAGAAACACTGACTATGCCCTCCATCTGAAGATGCTAGTTGCCGGACTGTCAGGCAGTTAATTTCTTTGAACAAGTATGGAAAACAGGAGATCTGGTTTCATTTTGAATTTAGATTATTAATGTTTGCTCTGTGTACTTGAGCTAGATACATTTGGGTGAGTAGCACAACGGGATCAGCATTGCGAATCCTAAATATCCCTCAGCACTGGTATCTTTTAACCTCTGGAGACTATGGGGCAGATCCACAAAGGTATTACAACGGCGTATCTATTGATACGCCGGCGTAATTTGAAAATTCCAGCGTCACATCTTTGTTTTGAATCCTCAAAACAAGATACGACGGCATCTCGGGTCGATCCGACAGGTGTACGTCTTAGTACGCCATTGGATCTTAGGTGCATTTTTTCCGCCGGCCGCTAGGTGTATGCAAATTAGCTATTTACGGCGATCCACGTACGTCCGGCGGGCGCATTGTTTTTACATCGTTTGCGTTCGGCTTTTTCTGGCGTATAGTTAATGCTACTGTTATGAGGCGTACTCAACGTTAAGTATGGCCGTCTTTCCCGCCTCGCATTTTGAATTTTTTACGTCGTTTGCGTAAGTCGTCCGCGAATAGGAATTTGCGTAGAATGACGTCACCGTCGTAAGCATTGGCTTATTCCGGTTACATTTCGAGCATGCGCACTGGGATACCCCCAGGGACTGCGCATGCGCAGTTAAAAAAAAAACGTTGTTTACGTTGGGTCACAACGTATTTACATAAAACACGCCCCCATTACATCCATTTGAATTCGGCGCCCTTACGCCGCAAGAGATACACTACGCCGCCGTAACTTACGGCACAAATTCTTTGTGGATTTGAAATAAAAAAAAAAGTTACGGCGGCGTAGTGTATCTTAGATACGCTGCGCCCGGCGAATCTTATGCGAAGGTACGTGGATCTGCCCCTAGGTATGCAAAGGTTTGCACTTTGATGCCAAATAGAAATTTGTTGGCTATTGAACCCAATTTCCAGTAGTTTCTATTACTGTCAGTACCTATAACTGTACACTAAATGCATAGATTTAATTATTGGTAAACATGAGGAAAAGGCGGTAGCTATTTGTTGTATACAAAAGTTTATTTTGTATGTCGCCTTTTGAGTTTAGATCTAAAATATGATTTCTACTAACTAAAGTATTTGTTATTTTTTCAAGATTGCCCAAAATTGTCCTCTGCCTAAAAAAGCTATGGTAAGATTTATTTATAACTAAACAAGTTACCAATAAAATTTGAAACATTTTATTTTACTCCACATTTGCGAAATGTCAGTTTTTAGTACATTAACTACATTTTGGTATATTATATATAGGTATTCTTTTCACAAGATTGTATTAACCTCCCTGGCGGTATGATTATGTCAGGTTTTTGATGCTGAAAGCGTTATAATTGTTTTGCATAGAAATTTTGGCGTTTTATATTGTAGGCCTGTAAATCTTAGGAATAACGCACTTAAATCTGTCCAAACAAGAGTCTAGTAGACATCCCGGGTATGATAAAGTTTGAAACACAGAATCATTAATTATAAAATAATAAATAACTATAAATAATTATAACAAATAATAATAAAAATTATTCAATAATGTAATAAAATCAAAAACACTGAAACTTGCTCAGTTGCAGAATTGTCGCTGTCATTACTTTCAGTGTTTGATGACGAATTAACACACAAATCTCTATCGCTCAATTCTGCAAGTGATTCTAATTTATTATCGCATTAGCAGCATTGGTTAACTTGACAATAACTATATGAATAATTTGCCTACTTAATATGTTATATTTCTATTTTAAGGACTGCATACATGTATTTGGTATGCTGTTATAATAAAAAAAAAAACATTCTTTGTTTTTTTAAACATAGGGTGACAATGTACTATTTAAAAAAATATATATAAATATTTTTTACAATTGAATCTATTATAATTTTAATACAGTAATTATAGGAGATGAATATAATATCAATGAATGAAAATGGTGGCAGGTGGAAAATGTATTATATCAATGAAGTCACTCTGGCCTGCATGTGACCACATGCTAGGGAACAAAAAATCATTAAGATATAAATAGAAATGTAAAAATATATAGCAATAGGTCAAATCTCAAAACAGAGCTGATGGGTCACTCAGGACCCGTGGCATTTTGTGAATAAACACAGCATGAATATAAGATAAAAAAACATTAAATGCTACCAGGTGATAAACAGAAAAAAATGGGGGGGGGGGGGGCTAAAAACACTGAGCTCCAGCAGTACAACGGAAGAGGGGAAAACAAAAAGAAGTCACCTAGGTGGATGAGGGATTTTAGGCAGAGATCAGTCAGCAGCCTTTTCCCCTCCTTTATAAATTGTGGTCATAGATACTCCTGTTTCAACCTGACTAACTATGTAACTATGTAACTGTAGATAAAGATTGTCAAAATACAACAGGCACAATAGGCACAGTGAATTCCTCCATCTTCTGTGTATGGCGTGGATAGCAGAGTCTGTTAGTTCTTTTTTGTTGAAAAAGAACTATCAGTGTATGAACAACTCAAAGTGGAAATTCAGGTTAATTTTTGTTTTTAATGGTTCATTTGGGCTAAGCTGACTCAAACAAACAATTTTCATTGCATAAAGTGGCAGCCGCTGTGTGTGCTGTAATGGACTGTAGTAGTATTAGCTACATAAAGTAAGCGACACAGCGGTATGGTTGAAATGAAGAGTCCGGCTGAGTGCTACTCTTCCATTCAAGAGAAGCGTTGTATTTTCATCAATGAATATGAGGCTTCCTCTGACTGGTTGAGGTGAAAATGGTGACTTTATCCAACTGCCAACCTGACAAGGGTACTAATCCTCCCCGACTCTATTCAAACAAAAAAAACAAATATTAACATTACAGCTGAACTCCTGGAATTAGGCCTCGCTCACACCAAAACACTCTGAAATTGCGATCTGCAGGGGTGTCAATGTTAACGACACCCCAAACACAGGTCGCAAATGCAGTGCATTAGCTTGCACCGCTTTGCATGGTACTAGAGTACTAGTCTAGTCTAGGGGCACAAGGATATGGTGAATTACTTACCCTATCCCTCCAGCACAGTTCTCTTCTACTCAAAGCTGTGGACTGGCAGCAGTCCCTCAGCATCATCATTTACAGTGCAGGGCTATAAACCCTGCATTGTACACAGAGGAGGCGAGCATGCGAACGTGGCTATGAGCACCGTAGAGAGACAGCTGCGTAGATGGAAGAAGCCTGACTGAGCCAGGAATAAGGTAAGTATTACGCCTTATGCCTGCACAATTAGACTATACAAGCATTTAACCCTTGCAGTGCGGAGGATAGGTTCACTGCAAGGGTAGATTTTTGTTTTCCCAGGTTTCAGCTTTTACTGACTTTCCATAATTTAACAAACAGTTGCAAACAATGGAGTGGTTATTGGCCCCTTAGTAGCCTAGAGGCTTGGTCTAAGGGTATGGTATTCAGTAATCATAGGCCATAACATTTTCCCAGGTCCTTGACACTGTGCCTACAAGTGCCTCATTAAAAAGTCAGCTCTGCCCCAGATTATCACAACTGTTCCATATTTTTTATAGCTGTGACCACTTATAAGTTCTCCCCACAAAGTCCTCAGCCATGCAAACCTTAGTAATATATATCTGAGAGGGATGGTTTAACTTGGAAAAAAAGCAAAACATTTTTTTGAGGAATATATTGTAATTAAAAAGTGTAAACAATGCAATTTGATTTTACAAATAGTATTGTGAAAATAATGTGTTTTTTTTTTTCAGCCTGGCGCTGCGAATCTAGCAACGGATCTCCTAACAAAACAAATTCTGGTACGGTGTTACTAAAATATTATTTTATATAGTATCTTTCTTTCTCCTGCTTTTAACTACAGCTAGCCATATCTAGAAGATTTTTGAATGAAAGAATCTGGACAGAAATTCTTAGTAGAGTCGATGGCTTGACAAATGTCACTCTAAAGTAGTTTGAAATGTAATTTTCATTTAACATTCAATTTTGGAACAAATAGACTTTACTTAACAAAATCCACAAACACGTTGTCAAAATAGTTTGTGTGAAAAAAAAATCCATCCTGTTCCTTTGATTTTTCTCATCACTGCAGTTGACAATATACATCAATTTGACCCCACTAAGGATTAGAAAATCAAACGACCGCTGTAAAAAAAAAAAAAAAAAATTCAAATGAGATTCTACTAGTGTATAGCCAACTCTAGATTTCCTAAAATCAGCCTGCAGAAATTGACAAGCACTTCCCTTGCATTGCCTGATACCAGAAAATGCTGAAAAAGAAGAAAAGTACCTATATTATACACAAATCAATCATTTAGAGTCAGAAGGGGTTATTTACGAAAGGCAAATCCACTTTGCAGTACAAATGCAAACTACAAGTGAAAAGTGCACTTGAAATTGCTCTCGGAAGTGCAGTCGCTGTAAATCTGAGGGGGACATGCAAGGAAAATAAAAAACAGCATTTTAGCTTGCACATGATTGGATGATAAAATCAGCAGAGCGTCCTCTCATTTCAGATCTACCCCTCAGATTTACAGCGACTGCACCTCAAAGTGCACTTTGCACTTGTAGTTTACACTTGTAGTGCAAAGTGGATTTGCCTTTCGTAAATAACCCCCATTGTATTTACCCACCCAGCACTGAAACTTCAGTAGGGGGAAGATTTCCATATTAAATTAGGTGATGGCTGTCTATTCACCTATTTTGCCCAGATCGGTTTGTTGTAGTTACCAGTTATCACTCTAAACTACTAACACCACCGATGTTACAGACTTTTGAAGGGCCAGCTCCAGCCGACTAGAAAGGGTTGAAGAAGCTTCCCCTTGTATTATGTTCTGCTGACAGTAATTCAATCTACAATGACAAGCAAAAACAAAAAATGCTTTTTTAGTAGAGATGGGGAAGGAAAGTACCCTTGTAAGCTTTTTATTGCTGTCGGTATCACTGTTGTAGATTTTCCTCACTTCACTTCTGGTGAAATCATTGACAGAGGGATGGCGAGTGAGTCTCAGACAACAATATAATCTGGACTTGGACTTCATTTGTAAAATGAAAGTGTAATGCTGCCCCCCTATTGCCTTACAAACTTGTGAAATTGACAATAGCTATGCTCAGACCACAGCCACAGGCACTGTCAAAAATCTTCCAGAAGGTCGGCAATAAGACATGTCATCTGTTTGTGTATATAGTATATGTATATCTATTTGTGTATGTATGTACAGTATGTATGTATAATATATATTTCACAATAACTTATTTATTTTTCACAGGAACAAGTTGGACCTTTATTGGAAACAGTTTGTGGAGTGGTAGTAAGTCAAATTTTGTGTTTAATTTTAATCTTGTTTTAAATATGAATTTTCCTTTTTGTGGGTATGAATAGCAGTAAGATCTTGAAAAAACATAAAATTCTTTAAACTGTTTTGTTGTAGTAGTAGTATACAGTACAGTGTTTCCTTTATTTATTTACTACATATTCTTTCAGGAGTTTAGGAAACAGTTATATTTTCAAAATAGATCTACTAAATATTCCATCAGCCTTTAATGCCATAGATTTCATGATAATGATAGAAACTAAATAAGGATTCTGCTTGGTGGTGAATTTATTCATCTTACTATACCTAAAAATATAGGTATAGGATAATGTACTGTAAATTAGGAATTTATACCATTTGCTTTCTGCAGTCACTTCACTCTTACGGCTTTTTACCTAAGGCTAGACAGATTTTGCCATTGTTTTATTCATTTCTGATCCCACGTAATTTTCTCTTGGAAGCCCCATAGTCAGACATATAGATTTTTGTGAATAGATGGTATAGTATTGGAAATAAACCATCTCAGACATTCAGAAAGTCCTGGATGGGACTATAATACTTTATTTTGGTATTGTTGGGAGAGGGCAGGCAAAGAGAAGAGAGAATCTTCCAAAATGATATGTGAAAGGCCAGGAAGAGATACAGGATCAGAATCAGGATCAGGGGATGTGTAATGGTTTGGAGTAGTGTGGCACAGAAGGAGAAGCAGTGGAGATCCAGGACTGACATCAAATAGAGAACCAATGGAACACTCACCCCCCTGAACACATATATAGGAAAAGAACTAGTGTTTATAGGTGGCCTGGTACATTGCAGGTATGCTTCAACAGAGGGTTTGGACTGGTAGGCTATGTGCTCTGTAAAAAAATTAAACAAATACTCAAATCTTTGGTATGTTAAATATAGAACACAAAACAAAAAGAGACTTGGGTATAAAACACACATCCAGTGATGGGAAATATTAAATCAAACATTGAAGAAATAATGAAACGCCAATCTAAGCACCATATGATGATGGTGTTGCTTGTGCCCACTTGCAACAGTCACAGCAAAGTCTGGATGGAACCTGACAAATCTCCTCATGAAAACACATAAAAAGACCAGATTCAGAGCTTGCAGATCATTCCATATTTATTGCCAGAGAGTTTGCGCGAAGCCTCGTACAGACGGCCGAGGAACTCGACGGGCAAAACACATTGTTTTGCTCGTCGAGTTCCTTGTTAGGCTGTCGAGGATCTCGGCGAGCCAAATTTCTCCATTGGCGTCGAGGAAAAAGAAGACATGCTCTCTTTTTGGCTCGACGAGATCCTCGACAGTTTCCTCGTCAAAGTGTACACGCGACCGGTTTCCTCGGCAAAAACAAAACAAAACAGCAAGTTGCTGGTTTTTGCCGAGAAACTCGGTCATGTGTACGAGGCTTTAGAGATCCATGGCCACTAGAGGGAAATGTGCCAACGGTAAGCTTCCTTGCTTGTGTCAGTGGTGCTGCCCCCTCCCAACTGTCTGTGCATGAGTGCTGCGGAATGGGAGATGACAGCTAGAATCACACCAAGGGCTGGGGATGTGGTGCAGACTTCCAGGCAGTTGTCTCCATATTTTATTTAAAACCACATTTCTAAAAAAAAGTTGGAACACTGTGTAAAATCTACATAAAAACAGATTTTTATCAGGACTGCGACATTGCAGCAGACAAATCTGACCCTAAGGCCCCATACTCACGACCAAACATGTCTGCTGAAACTGGCCCGCAGGCCAGTTTCAGCAGACATGTTTGGTCGTGTGTGGGCGCGAGCGGGCCGAATTCCAGCAAACATTTGCCCGCCGGGCCTTTTCCCAGCAGACAAATATTCCTGGACTTGTTTTAAAACAGCCCGCTGGAATTCAGCCCGCTCGGACATGTACGGTCGTCAGTACAGACCTACCGTACATGTCCAGGCGCCCGCCGTCCCTCGCATGCGTCGAATGACTTCGACGCATGCGTGGAAGCATTTTAAAGGCGGGCCGCCCACGTCGCCGCGTCATTGTCGCGGCGACACCGCGTCATCGACGCGGCGACACCGCGGACACGCCCTGCGTATTGTTTACGCGCGGACTTCTGTACGATGGTGTGTACAACCATCGTACAGAAGCCCTCTGGCAGACATGTATGGTGAAAACGGTCCGACGGACCGCTTTCACCATACATGTTTGTCCGTGTGTACCCGGCCTAAGTGATACATTTTGGAGACCAGTGACATCAATGCACTGATCACTGTATAAATGACACTGGCAGGGAAGGGATTAACACTAGGGGGCGATTAAAGGGTAAACTGTGTTCCCTGCACAGTGTTTCTAACTGTATGGGGGATGGGCTGCCTGGGAAAAGAGAGAGATCACTGTTCCTGATCACTAGGAACAGCTGATCTCTGTCTCTCTCTTCTGCCCTGTCAGAATGGGAATCTGTTCGTTTACATTGACAGATCCCTGTTCTAGCTCTCTTTACCGCAATCACAAAAGCCTCCAGCGGAGGGCACGCGCCCTCAAAAGCCAGTGCACGAACCAATGTACCAGTACGTCGATTCACACAACCGAGCTAACTTACTGCAGTATAACTGTGGTGGCTGGTCGGCAACTTGTTAACCTAATTTGTTGTAAAATGTTTTTCCTGGCTAGTACCACTTACTGTGTCAGCTTTTTATTGCCCTGTCCTAACTTTTTTTTTTAAATTACCAGATTTTTTTCTTAAAATTGTAAATTTTCTCAGTTTAAACATTTGAAATGTTTTCTATTTTCTATTGTGAATAAAATATGGGTTTAGGAAATTTTCAAATCATTGCATACTGTTTTCATGTAGATTTTACACAGCATCCCAACTTTTTTGGAATTGGGGTTATAAATGGATACTTTATTGAAACAAATAATTTAGGCTACATTCACACCTAAGCTGTTCAGTGAACATGCATGTTCATAGAACATGTGTCCCATATGTGGTGCCATATGTGGTGCCATTCATTGTTAAAGGGGAGATCCGGTTAAAAAAAAAATATACATATTAAAAGTCAGCAGCTACTAACACTGTAGCTGCTGACTTTTAATAAGGACACTTACCTGTCCAGGGTGCCCGCAATGACGGCAGCCAAAGCCAAGCAATCGCTCGGGTCTCGGCTGCCCCACCTCCATCCTCGGTGAGGGAATCAGGAAGTGAAGGATTGCTGCTTCACCGTCTGATTCCCTACTGCGCATGCGCGAGACACACAGCGCTACATGAATGGACGATGTCTCCTGGGATACACACAAGGTCCCAGAAGACACCGCTCCCCCATTCCCCAGGATGCAGCGTGAGGAGTAGAAGAAAGAAGACGGAAAGCGGATCAGGAAGTGAGAGATTAGGACAATCTGCCTAGCAACGGGCACTTCTGGTATGTATAAAAAATTAAAACAATTTTTGTTTGCCTTTAAATGTGTGACAAACGCGTTAAAGTACATGTTTTTCACATGTAGGACAGCCCATTAAAATGAATGGGCTGCTCTATGCGTGTAGCTCAAAAACATGTGAAAACACACAAAAACAAGAAAATGCGTTCAGAAATGTACATTTACAAAACACTAGATGTGCACCTAGCCTTATGGTTAGACTCAAGAAAATCATTGAGTGTATACAATGTAAATAAAGCTCTATATAAAATGTTGTGTTAGGATTCCTAGTCCTTTGTTGAATATCACACCAAGCAAACGTATGTATTACCGTATTTATCGGCGTATAACACGCACCCTAACTTTAAGAGGAAAGTTTCAGGAAAAAAACTTTCCACAGCCCCCTGCGTATAACACGCAGGCACAGTTTACACTCTATTTTCAGGGTAAAAAAGTGAGTGTTATGCGCCAATAAATACAGTATATATTTCACACAAAAAAATAACTGCAATGTTCATCAATCACAACAAAAAGGTCAAAAATAGCCTGATCAGAACAGCATCACTCTCCAGCAATGATCACATCATGTCTTGTTAAGGATTGCAATCAACTATCTGGTCAACTTGCCTCTTCTACTGTCACCATCTCCTCAATGCTCGATAGAAGCATATGAAAACAAAAAGGGGAAGATCTAATGCTCTCTGTTTCAGTGCTATTTATTGAACAAATCCAGCTGCGCTTACAGTGTAGCAGTCTTAGACTAGGCATGTATACCAAGCAGCCAGCATCCTCAGTGGGCTCATTCACATATACAACACTCCTGTCCTCCCGAATGGTTGTTGAGATAAGTACGCCCACTCACGGAATGACGTCACAATCAGCACCCTGCTTCACGTGTTATGTACAGGGACTTCCTCAGAAGCTGTCTACCAGAGAGGCAACTTTGCACATATTTGGTGAATGTGGAGGATAACAAGGTGGCAATTGTGGTGGAGAAGAGACTGTGATAAGCATCCAGTTTTGATTGATGTATATTGTGGCATATATGTTGCATACATTTTCTTTGCAAAAAAGGACAAACATTTTTTAACACAGCATTGTAATATAAAGCTTTATTTACATTGTATACAGTACACTCTTTGTTTTAATTAAGCACAATTATTTGTTATTTATGCATTTATAATGTATTCAAGTACAATTATTTGCAGTTTATATATTATTCACTGTATATTATTAGCACTCATTTATTTATATGTTTTTTTCTGATTTATACTTGTGGAGCACTGCACCATATGTTCTTTGCAATTTATCAAAAACTTGTGTGGAAAAATGTGGGACTCTAATTTACGGCGATTTTGAGTTGCTACACGGTGATACACATTTTATATAATTATGGTTATACTACTGAATGGAGTGCTTTTTGTGCATTGAGATCTTCCTCTAGTGGATCTTTGAAGCAAACTCTCTGCCAATAAACAGTATATGGATGATCCACAAGCTGTGACTCTGCTCTTTTCATGTTTGAACATTTATAGCAGATCTGTCAAGTTCCATCCAGACTTCACTGTGACTGTTACAATTGGACACAAGTAACACACATCATAATTAGTACTGATGCTCTATGGTTTCTTCAATGTTCAATAATTCAGGCCCCATACACACCATAGAATCTATCCGCAGATAAATCCCATCAAATGGGTTTCTGCGGATAGATCCTATGGTGTGTACACGCCAACGGATATTTATCCGCAGATAAATCTCCCCTGGAATGGATTTCCAGCAGATAAATATTTGTCGACATGCACAGAATATCTATCTGCTGGAATCCATTCCAACCATGGATCCGCTCGTCTGTACAGACTTACCGGATCCATCCGTCCAAAGGGATTCCCCGCACGCGCCGTAATGAATAGACGCATGCGTGGAATTCCTTATATGACAGCGTCGCGCCCGTCGCCGCGTCATAATAGCGGCGACGGCGCGACACGTCATCGGCAGAGGATTTCAGCGTGGATTTCAATGCGATGGTGTGTACACGCCATCGCATAGAAATCCTCTGAAATCTTAGAGAGGATTTATCCGCGGATACGGTCCGCTGAACCGTATTCGCGGATAAATTCTATCGTGTGTATGGGGCCTCACTGTCTGATTAATTATCTCCTGACACTGGATGTGTGTTTTGCGTATTATTCTTTTTCCTTCGTATTTTTAAATTTTAGGATGTACCGCGAGTATCCTCAGTGGTGGAAGATTTGGGCTATAACACTTATATCTTAGACATTTCACCATGTTTACTGTTTTTAGCTCTTTTAGAGTGCTGGGTTGCAATTTTTTGTCTGTAGTTAAATATAGATTTGCTTTCTTTTCCTCAACCAGGATGGGCTTTTAAACAAGGTTGTTGGTGGTTTGGTAAGTTCCATCTGTAGATGCAAAATATATCCATTTATGCTAGTTTTTGAAATCTAAATAATATTTTACTTAATTATTAACTGCTTTAAGATTCATGCCTTTATTATTTTTATAATTGGCTGTTTTTACTATTTAATAACCAAGTAAATCAAACCATTCTTTTTTTTTTAATGCCATGGCCGTAAATTTGCATGGACAGTAAATTGAACAAGTATTCTATTTTAAAGCAGTATTGAAATATAAACACTTATGTGAACAGTTCATCTAATATGATGATTTTTTTCAAAAAAAGCCTAGGCAATGGAGTTCACTATCTGTGCATTTCCACACAGGCAGTTAAGTTTAACAAGTAGTGGAGATCAGCACATCACAAATATGCCACAAATCTTTTGTACAGACCGTTAGATTATTTGCTAGAACCTTATGGCTCGAAACACTAAAGCCAGCTTTATACAGATGGAATTTCAATCAGTTCAGCAGAGTGCTGTCCAGATTCCATCCATGTTTGGGCAGGCTGAATGTTGCCAAGTCGATCCATTGATTGCCTTGGGTAAAACCAGCATGTACAATTTTTTAGCATGCGATTATTGCCAGCGGCTATAGCTACTAGCAACAATCATTGTGTTCACAATACATTGTGATCACAATAGCTCTGCAGAAGGAATACAGTCTGTGTTGATGGGGGAATTAAGCAATTGTTGCAGATCAAAAGTCGCATAATCTATGGCCTGTCTTACTCTGTTGGTGCCCTTAGTATGTCTGTTAGAATAGAGTTTCCTTTTATCAGGAATTTTTTGATGTGTTGACCTCCACATTATAGTAAATAAAAACCATCTGGATAGAACAGAGAAAGTGCAACCTGTAAGCAAACAAAAGTTTTTGAGGCCTAATAAAATGTCTACACATATCTATGAGTTGTCTATTCTATACACAGAAATAAAATCAGGTATCACAAAAATGAGTGCTGTTGGTAAAGGGTGCAACCTGGGCACCTACCAAGGGCCCCAAGTTTCTAAGTTTTACCATCCTTCAAATTAGGTACACTTGTGAATTCCGG